>NC_088218.1:23468301-23566799 GCF_036934945.1 Oncorhynchus masou masou
GAACGAGTGCTGCGCGTTTGGAGCAATACTGTCTGTATCCAAGGCTCAGCCTATCGTTCACATAACAGCAGAATGCAGCGCAGCAGGCGACTGAAGAGAGAAGAGGCAACCAACATGCTTGTTGCAGCATCAGCGGAGAGTGGGAAGGCAAGCTTGCCCTGAACGATAACGAAGAGGTGACGTTAGAGAAGCCTGACCACGGAGACCGGGGGTGAGAAGATGATGAAGCGTACTTCATGAGCTGTAACCGAAAAACAACTGGTATTCGGGAGAGTTTGAGGTGAGGGAGAAAGTGTGGTGAAACAAGTATTGTTAGCATTGTCAAGTGTCTTGCTAGCTGGATCGAATTCTCCGTTAGCTAGCCAGAGAAATGTTGAGCAACATTAGCCAACTTATCTGATCAAATAATTTAGTTTATGGTGTGAAAATTAGATGGCTATTAAAATCAGACAGCTAACGTTAGATAGCTAACGTTTCAACATCAGATGAGCTAACATTCGTGGCCTAACCAATTCGCGTTAGTATTAACTGGTATATGACTCCTTGCCGTTCCTCAAGTTATAACGCGTTAGTTGCTTACTGGACCCTGGCAATCTGTGTGAAATGTTAACTAACGAACTAACTACTATCTGTAAAACTAATGTTTTCCCTCTACAGTTTGTGGTTAATTTTCAGAATGAGAGAATTAGGTGAAAATGAGGCGTTGCTTGTTAAACAAGTGGATTCAGGGATCAAGTGTTGCTGGAGCTGGGCCTGACTTAAGCTGGATGCCTCTATAGAGGTGAAAGGAACAACACACACGTCCACTCTTTCTCACTTTTTCAATACAGTGGATAAAAAGGGGTATGCCAGGTGTACTCTCTGCCTGAAAGAGATCAATTGTGCCAACAAAGAGTATCATGCTCTTATGGCACATTGTAGAACCGATGTCCACAGGCAGAAAGTGTACAATGTTATAATGTGCAGTGTAGACCAAATATATTACTTTTGTTGTGTTGAATTTGACAGTAACACTTGTGTATGTGAGTGAGGGGGGGGATTATTAAATGTTTTACTCAGTGAAGGTTATTTTTGCACACGTAGCCTTGTGCACTTGATCAATGTCTACTATAGTGGCCACTATAATAGAACAAAAATAGAATGCCTGTTTGTTTCATTCTACTTTAAGAAGTTTTTTCCCCCAAGTGCAATATTTAGATGTGTGTGTGTGGTCACAAGCATTCTATTGTAAAAGCTGTCATGGCTAACTGCAATATTAGTGTATTGTTTTTTCATTTGCAGTAAAGTCTAGGCAACAAATAACATTGGATTGCTTTCTTTACATTTTTTAGCTTTTTCGAGTTAGGATCACATGAACCACTTTTTATTTTACACACAGGGACTGAGCAGGTAGATCATATGCCTTGTCTAATTAGTTAGAACCTGCATTTCCCCCCAGCAGGGATTTTTTGCATGTTTCAATGCAACAAAAAAAAGTCTCACCTTTTTGGGCCCTCACCAGTTTGCGTCCCTGTTCAACTATTAACTGCTATTGATGTGGGGAGGGGGACACCCTGACATCATCCGAGATAGCCCAGATTGACTTGCCTGGAGGAACAGAGTGACGAATAATGTACATGTAACAGACAGAATTTTTTTCTGTCCAGGCAGGGATTCGTTGACACGTCTAAGACAGTTCCCAGGCCTGCAGGCTGTGTGTGTGTGTGTGTGTGTGATGTGCAGCCCATCCCCTGGTCTCCTCTTTCTCTCTCCACAGCTCCAGCCTCCCATCATTCCCTGCTCCAATGTGCTGACTGCAGCATGTTTATCTCTGCCCCGCGCCACTATCTTCATCAATTCTACCTGCCCCAAGACGACTGTGTACACCGCCATCCCCATGCATCAGGCACAAACCCAAACCAGCCTCTGAGTCGGAGAGGAAGGCTCCGCAAATTTGTCAAAAGAGAGATAGAGAGAGAGAGAGATGCACCTCCGATGACAATAACGTCTGGCCAATATTTCATTAAAATGAAGTGCTGTGGCACAGTTTACAGCAGCCAGGGAGAAAAGAAGAGCGGGGAGGAACAAACGAATGGATGCAAAGCTCTTATCACACAGAGTTTTTCTTCTTTCAGCCATAGCATAGAAAGAAAGGGGGTCAGGGGACTGGCTGGTTCCCAGGGGTCTGTGTCAGTTCAGGACAGAGGACTATTTGGGTGGAAATGGCAGAGGAAAGGAAGCAACGGAAACTGTTCTTTTTTTACCCCATCAGTTGCAGAGGATTGATCATTTTTTAATTGCCCTCAACTACATGTCGACCGATTATGATTTTTCAATGCCGATACCGATTATTGGAGGACTGTAACGGTTTTCATGCGTTGAAGGAGAGTCGGACCAAAATGCAGCGTGTAGATTGCGATCCATGTTTAAACAACAAACGTAAACACGAATCAATACAAATACCTCAAAACAAAGAACGTAATGAACGTAACGAAAACCGAAACAGCCTATACTTGTGTAAACTAACACAGAGACAGGAACAAGGACACTAAGGACAATCACCCACGAAACACACAAAGAATATGGCTGCCTAAATATGGTTCCCAATCAGAGACAATGATAATCACCTGACTCTGATTGAGAACCGCCTCAGGCAGCCATAGACTAACGCTAGACATCCCACAAAACCCCAAGACAAAAACACACCACAATAACCCATGTCACACCCTGGCCTGACCGAATAAATGAAGAATAAACATAATATATTTCGACCAGGGCGTGACAAGGACCAAAAAAGCCGATACCGATTAATCGGCCAATTTTTTTTTTTTAACATATTTTTTTTGTTTGTAATAATGACAATTACAACAATACTGAATTAACACTTATTTTAACTTAATATAAAACATCAATAAAATCAATTTCGCCTCAAATAAATAATGAAACATGTTCAATTTGGTTTAAATAATGCAAAAACAAAGTGTTGGAGAAGAGTATTATGTGCCATGTAAAAAAGCTAACGTTTAAGTTACTTGCTCAGAACATGAGAACATATGAAAGTTGGTGGTTCCTTTTAACATGAGTCTTCAATATTCCAAGGTAAGAGGTTTTAGGTTGTGGTTAATATAGTATTTATAGGACTATTTCTCTCTATACCATTTGTATTTCATATACCTTTGACTATTGGATGGTCTTATAGGCACTATAGTATTACCAGTGTAACAGTATAGCTTCCGCCCCCCTCCTCGCCTCGAACCAGGAACACATCGACAACAGCCACACTCGAAGCATCGTTATCCATCGCTCCACAAAAGCCAAGGGGAATAACTACTCCAAATCTAAAAGCGAGTGACGTTTCAAACAGTATTAGCGCACACCCAGCTAACTAGCTATCCATTTCATATTGGTTACACCAGCCATTAGGCTGATAGGCTTGAAGTCATAAACAGCGCTGTGCTTGGGAAGAGCTGCTGGCAAAACGCACAAAAGTGCTGTTTGAATGAATGATTACGGGCCTGCTGGAGCCTGCTCTATCAAATCAGACTTACAGATATACGAGCCTTTGGTCATTAATATGATCGAATCTGGAAACTATCATTTCGAAAACAAAACGTTTATTATTTCAGTGAAATATGGAACCGTTCGGTATTTTATCAAACGGGTGGCATCGCTAAGTCTAAATATTCTTGTTACATTGCACAACCTTCAATGTATGTCATAATTATGTAAAATTCTGGCAAATTAGTTCGCAATTAGCCAGGCAGCCCAAACTGTTGCATATACCCTGACTCTGCGTGCAATGAACGCAAAAGAAATGACGCAATTTCACCTGGTTAATATTGCCTGCTAACCTGGATTAGTAGTTATAACTAGTGATTATGATTAATTGTTGTTTATAAGATAAGTCTAATGCTAGCTAGCAATTTACCTTGGCTTCTACTGCATTCGTGTAACAGGCAGGCTACTCGTGGAGTGCGATGGTTAGAGCGTTGGACTAGTTAACTGTGCGGTTGCAAGATTGGACCCCTGAGCTTTCAAGGTAAAAATCTGTCTGTTCTGCCCCTGAACAAGGCAGTTAACCCACAGTTCCTAGGCAGTCATTGAAAATAAGAATGTGTTCTTAACTGACTTGCCGAGTTAAATAAAAGGTATAAAAAATATATATCGGCACCCAAAAATACCGATTTCCGGTTGTTATGAAAACATGAAATCGGCCCTAATTAATCGGCCATTGCGACACATAATTCTCTTTAGATCCTATCATCATGACAACTGTTTTATAAAGTAGTAGATCCCAATCTGATTCTTACCGGAGAGCATGGGGACAGCGGCCTCGGATACTCCACCTCTGTCTTCACCTTTGACCTCTTGGTGATCATGGGATTGACTGTGCTGCTCACTGCCGAGTCCCCACATGTGTTCTGGAGTGGAGGAGCGGAGAGAATAGGAGAGGAGCCGAGAGAATAAAATATAAGAAAATATAGGGGTTAATACAGGACTCGGGTCAAATAGACATTCATACATCAGAGGTGAGCCACCACAGAGACTAAACAATTTTGAGTGTTTTTGTGATGAGAGGGTGGAGTACAGTATGAAAACATCCCATCCATCTACAGAGTGAGCCCACTGCCTGGGGCTTCAGTGTAAACCTCAGGTGACTCCTGGAGAAACTTTGGAGACGAGAGTAGGCACACCCCACCACCTACACAGTTAATGCTTCACAATAAGCTGACACAGGCAGTATCTGTCCGTTGGCTTTAATAGTCATGCTAGACTGTGATTCTTGGATTGCACTAAACCACAGCAAAGTCTTCCTGATCAGAGGAAGACTTTGTATCCCTCTTGTGTTTACTGTGGTCTGTAACAGAACCGTGGGGTTTGGATCGTGTGTGTTTGGACAATGAGGGTTTAACGTCCCCAATCCCCTTATTCATGGGTATGGAGTTTACCTTACAAAGGGGCATTTCAGTGAATGGTATGATAAGAATCACAGAGAGAACCACAAACCACAGTGGATGTATACAATGGGATGAGGGAAGGAGACAGCAGTATTTATGTTTTAAATCATCTTAAAACAAGTTTACTGACAATGCAAACAAACAGAAGAAAATTGTACGGCTATAGATGTCATGCTGGTTTGATTTGAGCATCCCACACACTACCAGAACTTCCAGAAGGCCACAGGGCAAGGCTCACATTTGGCGGTTATGGGTCACGAGAAGATCTACCTCGTACCAGACAATGTAGGCACAGTTCAGGAAGAAGATGAACAAACTCAAGGAGAAAAGTTTTCGCACATCAAAGCTGGTTTGCATCCCACCGTTACCAAAGAAGAAGAGCAGTCTCACCTTTGACTGTGAGCCATTGTTGTGGTTGTGTGAGGCAGGGGGCAGAGAGGAGAGACTCAGGGCAGACTGGCGACTGGAGAAGATGGGTGGGGGCTGGATGAGAGGAGGGGTGTGGCCGAACACACTCAGGCCTCTCTGCTGGGACAGGAGCTGCTGGTAGGCCATGGGGTTGATGTGGTGGGGGAATGTAAAGGACGGACTGGAACACAAGACATTAACGCACATGAGAGATGTGTCTCTTATCTCCAACTGTGACACAAAATTCCATTTGCAGCCCAGGTAGCCTAGAGGTTAAGTGTGTTGGGTCACTAACTGAAAGGTCACTGGTTCAAATCCCTGAGCTGGCCAGGTGAAAAATATATTGATGTGCCCTTGAGTAAGGCACATAACCCTAATTGCTCCTGTGAGTCAAGAGTCTGCAAAATGACTCAAATGTAATTCACAACTTTTCACCTGAACTCAATGTCAGCCAAGAATAAGGCTGTGGCGATCATGAAGTTCTGTCAGCCAGTGATTTTCAAGCAAATAACTGTCCGTCTCACGGTAACTGAACATGAATTACCATAAACACATTTAGCATCTCCTGGTTTCCTGTCTACAAGCCACTGTTGCAGACCTTTGGAACATCTGCATTTTAAAAATGTCCGTTAAATCCACGAAATGTAGCTTACACTATCATAATAAATCCATTATTTATTTTAGACAGGTCTAAAGAAACTTGATAAAGAAAAAGTAGAATAGAATAGTATAATCTGAGTTGTACTTATGTTCGGCCCTGATCTGGCTATACCATATGGCTGTGGGCTACACTAGTTCATTTAGCAGACAAGATTTGCTTAGAATTCCATGACATTATTTTATATTATTGTATATTATGAAGAATACAATTGAACATAGCTGAATAAAATAGAGAGGATATTTTCTCCAAACGATTTGAGGGAGTGCGCACATGTGGCTATTCTGTGTTGAGTGAACAACTGTCACGCCCTGACTTTAGAGATCCTTTTTATTCTCTATTTTGGTTAGGTCAGGGTGTGACTAGGTTGGGTAGTCTATGTTTTCTATTTCTTTGTTGGCCTGGTATGGTTCCCAATCAGAGTCTATCGTTGTCTCTGATTGGGGATCATATTTAGGCAGCTTTTCCCACCTGTTGTTTGTGGGATCTTTTTTGTTGTTGTGTGTAGCTGCCTGTGAGCAGCCCAGAATGTCACTTTTAGTTTTCGTCTGTGTTGTTTTGGTGAGTTTCATATTTATTAAACATGTGGAACTCTATGTACGCTGCGCCTTGGTCCATTTATTCTACCAACGATCGGTACGTTAACAAAGAAACAGGTACTCCTATATGCTTAAATTAGAGTTATTAATGTAACTTTAGTTGTGATACAAATGTGTTTGTTTTGATTTTTAATACATTCTAAGGCTGCATGATGCAACTCTTTTATTAATTAATTTATTTCACCTTTATTTAACCAGGTAGGCTAGTTGAGAACAAGTTCTCATTTGCAACTGCGACCTGGCCAAGATAAAGCAAAGCAGTTCGACACATACAACAACACAGAGTAACACATGGAATAAACAAAAATACAATCAATAATACAGTAGAAAAATCTATATACAGCATGTGCAAATGAGGTAGGATAAGAGAGGTAAGGCAATAAATAGGCCATGGTGGCAAAGTAATTACAATATAGCAATTAAACAACTCTATTGATGATTTGAAAAAAGTTGCATGAAAGGCATGAACTCTGCTTAGTTTTTTACGCAGGATATACACATTTCATCAGTCTCTCATTCACAAGTTGACAATAACTTGATAATACCTTAAATTTCCCGGCTGCATATCCTTTGTGTGGCCGCAGTGTGGCCCCTAACAAATCCATTCCTAATGAACAGCAATACGCGTGAATGTTCCGCTAGCAGGAAAACACCATTCTCAAAAGGGACCACAAATGTGATTATGCATGTAATGCTTTTATCATAAAGGTGCATTTTTATGGTGAAAATTATCTTCCCCAAACTTGAAACTATGCCAGTTAGGCTCCACGCCCCTTGTAAAGCGGATTCATGTGCTTCCTTTTATGAAGTTATTTGGCCACTTTAGTTGTGATACAAACTTGATCAAAATATATAGGCCTTATGGGTCTCCCGGTCGGGACACAGCCTGAGATCGAACCCAGGTCTGTAGTGACGCCTCTAGCAATGCAGTGCCTCAGACCACTGTGCCACTCCCGAGGCATGTATTACTTTATTAGACTTAAATGGAGTTTATATTCACGTGACCAGTATATCAGTTAAGCCCATCCAAGCATCTTAAGTCAATAGTTTTTAATTAACAATCATTCTTTACTACATGTTAACTAGTTACTGGCTAGGGTACCTGATGCCTCCAACAGAGAGATGTCCGTAGGAGCTGCTCGCTGCAGAGCTGGAGCGTGAGTTGTTGATGTAGGCCACCAGAGAGTTGGGCGAGGTACGGATCATGGTCTGCAGGTCGATGCTGGCGTCTGAGAGAGGTGAGATGGACAGGGCTCGCTTTCTGTTCAGCCTGGGGGTCAGTCTGGGACTGGGGAACCGTGACGCTGTGGAAAAGAAAAACACACAGACACATACAGACCGTTAGTCTGACACCCTCTGAACTTCTCCTCTCGGCTTCTCCTGGCATAGCTGCATCTGATTCAAGTATACAGAGACTTATTGTCGTAGTTTGCATATACTGAATACATACAGTACACGTGTGACGCAGACAAAATGTATGGTCACATTTGTGTTTATGTATTGTTTCTTTGTATTGGGGAAGAATGTTTTTACTGAATTGTCAGTCCTCCAAGGTTTCGCCATTGCGATGGGTTGATACTACCGCTCGCTTAGATCTAGCTCCGGTCAGTTGGTTGCTAGCTTCGGTTAGCGCTATGCTAGTTGTTCAGTAATTTTTCAGAAATTAGCATTAATGTCAGTTGCAATAGTCTTGTCTTTCTATTCTTACACTGGGTGAATGTGTTTTGAGCATGGGTATAAAGTGACTAATGAGTTATACCTGTCACACCATGATCTGTTTCACCTGTCCACCCCCCTCCAGGTGTCACATGACACACATCTTCTGTGTTCTGTGTTCTCTATTTGTTCATTGCCAGCTCGTCTTGTTTATCAAGTCAGCCAGCTTTTTTGTTCTCAGCTCCTGCTTTTCCCAAACTCTCGTTTTCTCGCCCTCCTGGTTTTGACCCTTGCCTGTCCTGACTCTGAGCCCACCTGCCATCCTGTACCTTTGCCCCACTTCTGGATTGTTGACCTCTGCCTACCCTGACCCTGAGCTTGTCGTCTGTCCGGTACCGTTGCCCCACCTCTGGTTTACTGACCCCTGCCTGTCTTGACCTGTCTATTGCCTGCCCCTGTTGGATTATTAAACCATTGTCAGAAGGTGAATTCACCAATTTGTAAGTCGCTCTGGATAAGAGCGTCTGCTAAATGACTTAAATGTAAATGTAAATGTAATGTCAATTCGACATGTCTTCATCTGAGTCTTACCTTGATTCCTGATAATACCAGTCTTTAAATGCTTTTGTGTTTTAGAGTCTCCTATAGGGCTATAGTCGGCAACAGTCAACTACATAATTATAACCTAGACAGGTGAATTACAGTTAAGAGTAAATGTGTTTGGGGTATAAACGTAAGGAATTTTAGGATGTGAATTGGATTGGAATTGAATATTTTTGATGCGTGAATTGATGTATTTTTGACATGTTTATGAAATATGTCAGGGATTTATGAGACAAATGAATAAATACACTTTAAAGAAAACAAAACAAAACATGTAAATAAATGAAAAGACAGAAAAATACGATTTGCACTTGAGAGAATGTTGAATAAGATAATTGAGAGAACCTTTGAAAGAGAAGCCACGTTCTCTTGTTTCATCATTTATCCTGTGTCACAGGAACTTTTGCCTGCTAAACCAGTCCCAAAACTGTAACACATGCATTAGATACAGTATTAATGTTTTTTATTTAACCTTTATTTAACTAGGCAAGTCAGTTAAGAACAAATTCTTATTTATAATGACAGCCTAGGAACAGTGGGTTAACTACCTTGTTCAGCAGCAGAACGACAGATTTTTACCTTGTCAGCTCAGGGATTTGATCTAGCAACCTTTCAGTTACTGGTCCAATGCTCTAACCACTGCCACCTGCCATACCAGTCAAAGGTTTGGACACATCAACTCAATCAAGGGTTTTTCTTTATTTTTACTATTTTCTACATTGTAGAATGATAGTGAAGACATCAAAACTATGAAATAACACATGGAATCATGTAGTAACCAAAAATCTCATCAAAATACATTTGATTGAAACTATGCCAGTTAGGCTCTACACCCGTTGTAAAGCGGATTCATGTGCTTTATTTTAAGTTATTTGGCCACTTTAGTTGTGATACAAACTTGATCAAAATATATAGGTCTATGGGCTAGGCCTTAAGGGTCCCGCGGTCGAGACACAGCCTGAGATCGAACCCAGGTCTGTACTGACGCCTCTAGCACTGCAATCTTCTGAGTATTCACCCTTTGCCTTGATGACAGCTTTGCACACTCTTGGCATTATCTCAACCAGCTTCACCTGGAATGCTTTTCCAACAGTATTGAAGGAGTTTCCACATATGCTGAGCACCTGTTGGCTGCTTTTCCTTCACTCTACGGTCCAACTCACCCCAAACCATCTCAACTAGGTTGAGGTTGGGTGATTGTGGAGGCCAGGTCATCTGATGCAGCACTCTATCACTATCCTTCTTAGTTAATTAAATAGCTCTTACACAGCCTGGAGGTGTGTTGGGTCATTGTCCTGTTGAAAAACAAATGATAATCCCACTAAACCCCAACCAGATGCAGCGTATCGCTGCAGAATTCAGTGGTAGCCATGCTGCTTAAGTGTGCCTTGAATTCTAAATAAATCACAACAGTGTCACCAGCAAAGCACCCCCACGCTTCACGGTGGGAACCACACATGCGGAGATCATCCGTTCACCTACTCTGCATCTCACAAAGACACAGTGGTTATAACCAAAAATCTCACATTTGGAATCATTAGACCAAAGGACAGATTTCCACCGGTCTAATGTCCATTGCTCGTGTTTCTTGGCTCAAGTAAGTCTCTTCTTATTGGTGTCCTTTAGAAGTGGTTTCTTTGTAGCAATTCGACCATGAAGGCCTGATTCACGCAGCTTCCTCTGAACGGTTGATGTTGAGATGTGTTTGTTACTTGAACTCTGTGAAGCATTTATTTGGGCTGCAATTTCTGAGGCTGGTTACTCTAATGAACTTATCACCTGCAGCAGAGGTAACTCTGGATCTTCCTTTCCTGTGGCGATCCTCATGAGAGACGGTTTCATCATAGCTCTTGATGGTTTTTGCGACTGCACTTGAGGAACCTTTCAAAGTTCTTGAAATGTTCCCTATTGACTGGCCTTTATGTCTTAAAGTTATGATGGACTGTCGTTTCTCTGCTTATTTGAGCTGTTCTTGCCATAATATGGACTTGGTCTTTTACCAAATAGGGTTATCTTCTGTAAACCACCCCTACCTTGTCACAACACAACTGATTGGCTTAAACGCATTAACAAGAAAATAAATTCCACAAATTCACTTTTAACAAGACACTCCTGTTAATTGAAATGCATTCCAGGTGACTACCTCATGAAGCTGGTTGAGAGAATGCCACGAGTGTGCAAAGCTATCATCAAGGCAAAGGGTGGCTACTTTGAAGAGTCTCAAATATAAAATATATTTTTATTTGTTTAACACTTTTTTGGTTACTACATGATTTCTTATGTGTTATTTCATAGTTTTCATGTCTTCACAATAAATCCACAATGTATAAAATAGTAAATATAAACAAAAACCCTTGAATGAGTAGGTGTGTCCAAACTTTTGTGCCCCTATTCCTAGCCCCACTATCACTCACTCCAAGCCAAGTCAAAAACCCAGTGTCTCTCTCTCTCCTTAAGTGAGGGCACCCATTTTACCACTGTGAGATATTAAGAATGTTTCCAAATATTTGTATTTATTTCATACAGGCAAAAATAATTATATCAAGTCAATCTTTCTTTCTCACTATCATTCTGTCATTTCCCCATCCCATCATACCCTGCCCAACTCTGTGCTATTTCTGGAGCTCCAGAGCGAGAGACAGACCGAGAGGAATGCTCCAGCGCAGCCTAGCCTCTAGCTCAGCCTGGGACTGGGTGATGGATGCTAACGCAGCCTCCCTCCGACACCCAAACCCCCTGGAAATAGAGCAGCACTATCAATAAGTGCTCAAGATTGATTCCCAGCTAATACAGTAAACAATTTGTCTGAGGTGATGGAAACCGAGCCTGGCAGAAGATATTGTTGCAGTAAAATAAACTCATCTCTTATCCGGTGCTGGAATTGTAGCAGGGTAAGGAGGTAAAGCAGAGGGATACGGGATGGAGATGAAAGATGAAAATAAAAAACCTAAAACAACAATCCTCAAACAACTTTCTTTAATGTGCCCTAGTGACACACATTTTCAACTTGCACGATCTACAATTAAAATAAAGCAAAATGCGCAAAACAAACGGCTTCTATTCTGTTTGAAAAGATCTTAGCTATGTTGTCTTTCAAAATGGATGCATCCTAAATGGCAACCTATTCCCTACATAGTGGACCACTTTTGACCAGAACCTTATGTAGGGAAGAGGGCGCTATTTGGGATGCACACACAGGCCACGGTGACCTCATTAAGATTCAGGATAATAAATCTAAGCCTAAATAATGTACTTTAATTAAACAGATAAAAATCTCACTGCGATCGAAAACATTCTGTACTTCACTTTGGTAAATGAGGCCAATTTAGAGAATTGATTTCAACTGAAATGTATGCAAAGTGTTTTTGATCGCTCGTATGTCCATGGTTTATAATGTACATTTTGTCACAGTTTATTTTTGAAAGTCCCTGAGCTACCTGGTCTTACTTTGAAAAATGAAGGATGACAATGTAGGATGATAATTACGTAATAACTATCCAATAATTACTTCATGAAAAAGTGCCACTATGTATAATCTACTACCAGCCAGGTACAGCATTTACTGTAACCAGCTGTTTAAACATTTTTTAAGAAAGAATAAGAGCCTTAAACTGTATGGGTAATGGCATTTTGTAAAAAAATTAAATAAAAAACCCCACCAAATCACAGATGAAATTCATAAAGCTGGTTATCCTCTAATTTCCTATGATATGTAACCGGTGTGTTTCTGGAGTCCGTTGCTCTAGGGGGCCAGTGATGTCAGCAGGAGAGCCAGTCAGCCAGTTGTTCAGGGCTCAACAGGTGCTAGACATTAGCAGTGGTGTTAGTGGAGCCAGTCCAGAGCAACAGTGCCATTAGGACCTGTGGGGTAATAACCAAAGGCACTGCATCCGGACGTCCATAATGGCTCAATAACATGTGGTGCCAACACCAGGCACTGCACCAGCAGCTCTACACAAACAGTGCTTCGGCTGATTAAACTCAGGCTCCCACCACAGAGAATAGCATTCTTGCTTCCTGAGCCATTATTCTTAGCAGAAGCTAATGGCTAACTGTCATTTCAAAATGTTCTCTCTCCAATACAGTCCCATAAGTAACACACGTGCTCAGTTTTAGTGCTTTGGGACTTTCCGAAATGTCCTGAGACATATTGGCCAGGGCTGGGGTCAATTCAGGAAGTAAACTTAAATAACAACAATTGAAATAAGCATCTATTTTCAATGACTTCTGAATAAACTGATGAGTAGAAGCTATTTATTTAATTATTTTTTTTAAACTAAAATCACTTTTAAATTCAAATTGACCCCAGCCCTGAAAGGGACTCCACCACTGTTTCTCAGGGGATATTTCTGCTGTGAGACTTAATATAAATACATTTCTTACATGAGCTGTTAAAGACATTGAGCACACGATCGGGGGAGGGGGTTCGCGTTGGAGAATACGTGTTGTAACTTAGCGGCAGTTAACTAGTTACTAACTCAGGTTCATCCTAAAAGAAAAGCTGAGGTGAATTTAGCCCTTAGTATTTACATTGCATTAATGGCTCTATAGTTTCAGTGACTGGGACGAGCCATTCAGAAATGGCAGCCTTATTTATCTGTGTTAGTGGCTCACCTCGGGGGAGATGTGTTTATTAATGTGCCACTTCCCCTGATAAATGAGGTAATGGAAAGCCGGGGCTGGCGCTCACCTCACCTCTCCTCGTCCCCCCTCCTCTCGCGGCGCCTCGCCTCCTTTTTCCCCTGGTGATTTATGTCAGCAAGCCAGGCACCAGGCAGCAACCGACCGACTGCTAGGTTGTGTGTGTGGAGTGGACCCCTCCTCCTCCAGAGGCTGGGCTGGCCTTGAGTCCTGAGTGGCCATGTCACTAGGTAAGGCTGGCTATCACATTCACAGGCTGCTCTGGCCAGGCTTCCTGGGCTGAGTTCACTATGAGAGACAGAGGGATGTGTCTATCTGGTTTAACTTCACCATGGGAGACAGAGGGATGTGTCTATCTGGTTTAACTTCACTATGAGAGACAGAGGGATGTGTCTATCTGGTTTAACTTCACTATGAGAGACAGAGGGATGTGTCTATCTGGTTTAACTTCACTGTGAGAGACAGAGGGATGTATCTATCTGTGCTGGGTTTAACTTCCCTATGAGAGACAGAGGGATGTATCTATCTGTGCTGGGTTTAACTTCACTATGAGAGACAGAGGGATGTATCTATCTGTGCTGGGTTTAACTTCTCTATTAGAGACAGAGGGATGTATCTATCTGTGCTGGGTTTAACTTCACTATGAGAGACAGAGGGATGTATCTATCTGTGCTGGGTTTAACTTCACTGTGAGAGACAGAGGGATGTATCTATCTGTGCTGGGTTTAACTTCACTGTGAGAGACAGAGGGATGTATCTATCTGTGCTGGGTTTAACTTCACTGTGAGAGACAGAGGGATGTATCTATCTGTGCTGGGTTTAACTTCACTGTGAGAGACAGAGGGATGTATCTATCTGTGCTGGGTTTAACTTCACTATGAGAGACAGAGGGATGTATCTATCTGTGCTGGGTTTAACTTCACTGTGAGAGACAGAGGGATGTATCTATCTGTGCTGGGTTTAACTTCACTGTGAGAGACAGAGGGATGTATCTATCTGTGCTGGGTTTAACTTCACTGTGAGAGACAGAGGGATGTATCTATCTGTGCTGGGTTTAACTTCACTATGAGAGACAGAGGGATGTATCTATCTGTGCTGGGTTTAACTTCCCTATGAGAGACAGAGGGATGTATCTATCTGTGCTGGGTTTAACTTCACTATGAGAGACAGAGGGATGTATCTATCTGGTTTAACTTCACTGTGAGAGACAGAGGGATGTATCTATCTGGTTTAACGTCCCTATGAGAGACAGAGGGATGTATCTATCTGGTTTAACTTCACTGTGAGAGACAGAGGGATGTATCTATCTGGTTTAACGTCCCTATGAGAGACAGAGGGATGTATCTATCTGGTTTAACTTCACTGTGAGAGACAGAGGGATGTATCTATCTGGTTTAACTTCACTGTGAGAGACAGAGGGATGTATCTATCTGGTTTAACTTCACTGTGAGAGACAGAGGGATGTATCTATCTGGTTTAACTTCACTGTGAGAGACAGAGGGATGTATCTATCTGTGCTGGGTTTAACTTCACTGCGAAGAGGACTATGATTTCAGTGGTGGAGAAGCTGTATGAGCCAAAGTGGCTGTGGTCTTGCTTCAACTTTTTTGGTAGTTAAGGCCCATTGTTTCTCTGCGTAGCATAGATATTACACTCCTAACAAGCCGACCGCATCATTCAGTACCCCGCCTTTGTCTTGGGAGCTGGGATACAGAGAGGCCTGCACAGTGTA
Organism: Oncorhynchus masou masou; assembly: GCF_036934945.1. Lineage (NCBI taxonomy): Eukaryota > Metazoa > Chordata > Actinopteri > Salmoniformes > Salmonidae > Oncorhynchus > Oncorhynchus masou. The sequence goes on from NC_088218.1 coordinate 23,483,536, forward strand.
TTTCACTGTTTGGGACTTGTTATGACAGTTTTTATACGCACAGCAGGCTGAGGCCTTTGGCTGCCTGCCCCTGGCTAGTCTGAGCAAGCAGAAGCTTGGCCCAGACACAATGCAACACAACAGCTCATTCAGAACCCCGGGCCTGCTGGATGCTGTACAACGATGAGACTGGAGGACAATGTTTACACTCTCACTGTACGACCCAGGTAGACAGGACGGGTAGCAAAACTCACTGTCCGTGTTTTAAATCAAACCCTACCCTTCACCTGGGGCAGAGGGGCCCGATCTCTCTTTCTCTGGAGTGTTTGGAGCGAAGTGTGAGCTGCTTGAGGCGACATCGGTGGGGAGAGTTGTGTGTTTTATCGGCAGAGGAAGCAGTAGTGGCAGCAGCTGCTGTAGGAAGACCGGTAGCCGTGAGCCTCATACGGTGACGGATAAGGGCCGGCTGTATCTCCCATTGCCTATAACGTCTGCCGGGATTCCTGTAAATGTCACGCAGCAGCGCAGTAAAAGGCAAGTGAATATCTGTGGCTGTCCTAATCTGAACCCATCTGTTATGACGAACACGGTCAACTCGCTTGATACCCAAGCTTCTGTATCGGGTGGTCTTTGATGGCGTGTTCCCTCACACCACACCATAGCCTAATGGGTGACGCCACTGCACGGTAACACTACCCCTGTGTATAATAGTCCGTCTCCCCCTTAGACACCACTACCCTTTTAAGGTGACAGAGGTAGTTGAGGATGAAAGTGGGCGTTCATTACATTAAACAGACTTCTGGCCCAGGCGCCCTCTGCCTCACCTCTCCTCCCCCCTGTCCCCCTCCTCCAGTAAATGTCATCTCGGTACAATCAGGTCTGTTGTTTATGGAATGTGCTGGCACAGACTTGAGAGAGGGAAAATACTTACTGGACCTATACTGTGGTTACAGTACCTGAGGGCCTCTGGCCCGCCCTTTGAAGTTGTTTGTAATGAAAAATGTATAAAAAGCCTTTTTTTTGTGTGTTCTGCTGTCTACAGGTCCATTGATCTGGGTTTCATCATTCTCCTACGGTGAGGTTGTTGCAATCTCAGGGTTGATTTTAAAAGATACATACTTTCCAATAAAACCGTCACCATGTTATAGTCCTAGAGTACACACCGATACCAACAGAGGAAGGGGCAGGGGACACAAATAAAATCCTTCCCCTAAAACGAATGTTACAATTCATACTCACACACTTCCAAGGGTGGAAGTCTGGGAACTGGTGAAGTCTGAGAACTCCCCACTGTAAATCACCAGGAATTTAGCTCAAAAATACTCGTAAAAATGTTTCCACTTTTGGGACTGTGTTCCCATGCATTCCACCCCTTCCCACACAGACAGTATCAACCTGTTGTGTAGATACAACAGGTTTAACGGTAAAGAGGGGTGGGCCTCTGTGGTCCCAGTCTAACTTACCTTCCATGGGGGTGATGTAGTCTGGCAGGTGTGCAGCTGCCGCCGCACCCCCCTGCATCAGCAGCTCTCCGTAGGGGTTACGATGGCTGGTCATCAGGTGGTAGTACTCAGCAGGGCTTGCTCCAGGAGGGGGAGGGGGAAACCCAAACAGACCCCGCTCTTTCAAGTGTTCATGTGCCACTGCATGGGGGCAGAGGAAGGAGGAGAATGAGTGAGGGAAGACAAGAACATTGCAGGGAGAGGAAGGAAGGTTTAGGGGGAATGAGGGATGAATGAGATGGAGAGAGAGAGCGAATGAGTGAGGGGGGGGAGAAAGACATTCCAGATTCCAGCCCCGGTCGGTCGACTTGGTCTCACCACATGCTGCCGGAGCCGTTTGAAAAGGGTTAGGGTTAGGACTGGCGACATGATGGCACTTTCCTAGGGAGACATTATCTGCTTCCCAAATGGCACTCTATTCCCTACATAGTGCACTACTTTTGACCAGGGCTCTATATAGAGAATATAGTGCCATTTGGGATGCAGTCATTGATGCAGGACAAGAGGAATGGGAGGTTAGTGATGTGCAGTGAGGCGTGTCAGTAGTCCTGCAGATTAAGAAGACAGATAGACAGATTGAGAGAGAGAGAGAGAGAGAGAGAGAGAGAGAGAGAGAGAGAGAGAGAGAGAGAGAGAGAGAGAGAGAGAGAAAACAAAGTAGTGTTGGGGATTCTCTCTTTGATAACATGCACGAACACACACACACACACACCCTGAAGGAGCACCCTGAATTCTATGGTGTTACTCTGTTAACAACTACACCCAGTAAAGCCCTTTTAAAAGTGTCAGGGGCAATAAGAGTGGGATATGGCCTATAGCTGCTGTTGAATAGCAGCACTCTGTCCCAGAGGCTTCCAAAGTCCATCTGTTTCTCCAGGAATTTAGGAGGAAATATCTGCTCGGTTTATGGTTTGGGTCAGGGTCCAGACGAGGAAAAGACCAGGACTCCCCTCTTTCTCCCCTCTCGCTCTCTCTCTCTCGTTCTCTCTCTCTCTTTCTCTCTCTCTCCCTCTCTCTCTCTCTCTCTCTCTCTGTCTCTCTCTCTCTCTCTCTCTCTCTCTCTCTCTCTCTCGCTCCCCCTAATGTGTCACCTCTCCCACTGGAAGTGATCTTTCAGACACAATTAGGCCGTGCTGCGCTAAAAGAGAACAGACGTGTGCTTGTAATGACTACATACAGCAGAACCAGACCTTTATTTTCTCCTTCTCTCTCTCTCTCTCTCTCTCCTGGATCACATAACCACTTAAATGGAGGGAGTCACTTTGGATCAGCACAATGAGTAACACGTCTTTTGAAGCGATCCGATGAAGGCCATAGCAGAGCTGAGCCGTCCCCGCCGTCCAACTGTTCATTTTTTTCTCAATCAAATGAACAGGAAGTCCATAGAAAGAGAATGTGAATGACGAATAGAACACAGCGGACTGGGCCCAAAGGAATCCTGAGGCCTGTCAATGCTAATGTCATGCTAATGTGATGTAGCGCAGAAACGACAATAAGAAAAGAGCAGCAGAACCTCTGCCTGTTTATACCTCTGTTCTAAGTGTTGGCCCGCGACAAATAAGAGAATTACCTGAAACCATTTAATTTCCATTCGTAGTATTCTATATTAAATCCGTTTTAATAGAAAACTTGGAATTCAGAGCAAATTCCATCCCGAAACAAGGTAGTCCTATTAAAAGTCCTAGAAGATATAACAGTTGTTTTTCAAAAGGGTCACGTGGGAACATCAAACGTCAAACTAAACATCTGCCGTCTCTCAATGATATCCAAGGCCGTCTCTCCTCTCTCTCTCCCCAAACCACCTATTTGAAATTCCCTCAACCAAAAATAGCCACCTTCATTTTCTCCCTCTTTCCCATAGCTTTATCACCACGAGATCTCCAACCCTGCACTGCTTATTTAACTTTAAAAGCAAGACCACATTACTGTTGACAGACTGTAAAAGGTGATTTATTTCCTATTCTGGCTCCTCGCCTCCACCCGTTATTGTAATTCAGCTCTGAAAAAGAGTTGTCATCACGTCGCTCTGAGGTAAAGGGGGAAAGTTGGGGGGGTTCCATGGGGACTGTTTAGTTTGATCAATTTCCAATGGCTTTCCAATAACCCCTTGGTATATTGAACACGTGGTGAGAAGAGGGAGGTCAGAGCTTCACAAAAAGCAATATGTCGCATGTAAGACTAATTCACGCAACGTTGTAGCACCGGCTCTACGTATCTAACCTAATCTGTATGCCCACTCAAACATGCTGTTTACTGACAATCACAGCCGCAAATCCCCTCTCCACACTGAAAACAATTGCGTAATCCTCAGAAGTTAGAATCCTTTCATTTCTCCACCAAGCTTTCAGTAATAGACCAATGACACAATTCCTTCGGTGGGGATCCACAAAGTAAGGTGATGCTCATGGCAGTGAATGACCTTGGGTGTTGCACAATCTAGACATGCAGTTGAACTCACAGTCTGCAGGGCTGAGTCCGCGGGCCGCAGAGATCATGGACAGGGTTGGGCTGCTGTGAATGGAGCGGAGGTAGTGCTCCATGTGAGGGTTGTAGTAGGGGTGAGCGGGGCTGAAGGGGGACTCCCCTGTCCCGGCTGCGTGGGGGGACAGACGGATCAGAGAGATGTCTGACATGACCGGGCTGCCACCTAGTCCAGGACTGAAGGAGGGAGGGAGAGAGCGAGAGCGAGAGAGAGAGCGCGAGAGGGAAAGAGAGAGCGAGAGAGAGGGAAAGAGAGAGAGAGAGAGAGAGAGAGCGGGAGAGAGCGAGTGAGAGAGAAAGAGAGAGAGCGGGAGAGAGCGAGAGAGAGAGAGAGAGAGAGAGATAGCGGGAGAGAGAGAGAGAGCGGGAGAGAGGGAAAGAGAGAGAGAGAGCGGGCGGGAGAGAGAGATAGAGAGAGCGGGAGAGAGTGAGTGAGAGAGAGAGCGGGAGAGAAAGGGAGAGAGAGATAGCGGGAGAGAGAGAGAGAAAGGGAGAGAGAGATAGCAGGAGAGAGCGAGAGAGAGAGAGAGAGAGAGAGAAAAGAAAGAGAGAGAGAGAGAGAGTGCATTATCATCTTAGTTCATGTACACTGTGGTTCATGACGTATTTTGTCTCTTGTGACAGACGGAAACCTTTGAACGGTTTCTTTTATCCAGAAATCTCAAGTTCCTGTGATTTTCTCAAAGTTACAAGGGAAAGAAAAACAGTTACAAATGAAAGTAAAACAATGGGACCCTTTGCTGCATCTCACCTGACCTAAGTCCTTACATGAGGCCTAACCTAAGGCCTAACCATTTTCCCATCTGATACTACAGAGTGGTGCCGACCGTGCTGCAGAGCACTCGTTCACACACACACACACACACACACACACACACACACACACACACACACACACACACACACACACACACACACACACACACACACACACACACACACACACACACACACACACACACACACACACCTGAGACATTTGTATAAACTCTGCAGGCAGGCCAAGTGTGTCAGCCAGCCAGGTCTAAGCCTGAATAATGAATCTAAGGTGAATCTGATACGCTCTGTCTCCTTGCTCTGTGTATATAGACTGGAATGAGAATGAGATCACGTCCAATATCATGGTCTGCGTCCTAGAGGGCACCCTATCCCCTAGTGAACTATAGGCCCTGGTCAAAAGCAGTGCACTACATAGTGAATATGGTGCCATTTGGGACGCAGATCATTCCTCATCCTATCAGGGCTTTGATCTGGAAATACATTAGCAAAAGATGGGGTCATAGAGCAGACTGTGTGTGTGGAACGCAACCATGCAATGTAATGATATTACATCCCTACGGCATTACCTGATGTCACACTAAGGCAGGCAGACAGACAGACAGACAGACAGACAGACAGACAGACAGACAGACAGACAGACCAATAGATAGACAGCTACAACAGCTAGACAGACAGCTAGACAGAGAGCTAGATAGACAAAAGGTTCAACCCTCAACATAAAAAGATGTTAGTCTGGCTCTGGCACTGTAGCTGGTTTCAGCATTTCATCTGTCATTGTTCCTTTAACCCCAGACAGGGATGATACTGATGATCGTCACACTGTGCCTGATATGAGTTCTAACCTGACCCGGAGAGGAGGAAGTGAGGAACTCATGTCAATGAGAGGTGTGTCTCCTGCCTGGTTGCTGCTAGCTGTACAGACAGATCCTCTGACAGGCTGAAGATCAGAGGATACAGCAGCACACACCAGGTAGTCTCTTCCTACAGCCACTGGGGGTGGAGCCATGAGTCTGGAAAGCTAGACTACACACTACGCAGGAGACGCCAGACACATTTTCCTTCAGAACACCAAAAACTAGTACATACGATCTCCCATTCAAATATAGATATGCCCAGACTGAAGACTTAAAGAAGGTTGTAAACAACTTAATCTCACAAAACCTTATGCTTAAGAGTTTCTCTAGTTACCCAATGAGAAACGATTGTACAGTTTTCTGAAGCTGGAATCTTTGTCTATTTGTACTCCTTCTCTGAGATGCGTTTTGAATACAGACCCAGGTTGACCTCAATCTCTCAGTTATCCCCAGTACTGTCTGTCTCCAGGGGCCGGTTGGTCCGTGCTTGACCCAAAGTGAGTCCACTCCGTTTCCAGTAAATGCCCCCCAGACGACCAAGGCTTGTCTCAAAGCCAACTTTCTGCCATGGGCCAACTTTCTGCCATGGGCCTTAGCTAACGGATGACCATAAAAGGCTCTCTGTCTGAGGCCTGAGAAGAAACAGATATTCCATTCACAGAAAGCCTTTAGATTACTGGGCAACTTAAAACTTCAACCTGATATTATGGACTGGAACCTGGCTGCAAAATGCTCTTGTACATTTACATTTACATTTAAGTCATTTAGCAGACGCTCTTATCCAGAGCGACTTACAAATTGGTGAATTCACCTTCTGACATCCAGTGGAACAGCCACTTTACAATAGTGCATCTAAGTCATTAAGGGGGGGGGGGGGGGGTGAGAAGGATTACTTATCCTATCCTAGGTATTCCTTGAAGAGGTGGGGTTTCAGGTGTCTCCGGAAGGTGGTGATTGACTCCGCTGTCCTGGCGTCGTGAGGGAGTTTGTTCCACCATTGGGGGGCCAGAGCAGCGAACAGTTTTGACTGGGCTGAGCGGGAACTGTACTTCCTCAATGGTAGGGAGGCGAGCAGGCCAGAGGTGGATGAACGCAGTGCCCTTGCTTGGGTGTAGGGCCTGATCAGAGCCTGGAGGTACTGCGGTGCCGTTCCCCTCACAGCTCCGTAGGCAAGCACCATGGTCTTGTAGCGGATGCGAGCTTCAACTGGAAGCCAGTGGAGAGAGCGGAGGAGCGGGGTGACGTGAGAGAACTTGGGAAGGTTGAACACCAGACGGGCTGCGGCGTTCTGGATGAGTTGTAGGGGTTTAATGGCACAGGCAGGGAGCCCAGCCAACAGCGAGTTGCAGTAATCCAGACGGGAGATGACAAGTGCCTGGATTAGGACCTGCGCCGCTTCCTGTGTGAGGCAGGGTCGTACTCTGCGGATGTTGTAGAGCATGAACCTACAGGAACGGGCCACCGCCATGATGTTGGTTGAGAACGACAGGGTGTTGTCCAGGATCACGCCAAGGTTCTTAGCGCTCTGGGAGGAGGACACAATGGAGTTGTCAACCGTGATGGCGAGATCATGGAACGGGCAGTCCTTCCCCGGGAGGAAGAGCAGCTCCGTCTTGCCGAGGTTCAGCTTGAGGTGGTGATCCGTCATTTGTCTGCCTATAGCTCAGTGGGTCACTCTGGGCCTTTAGCCACAGACCTTTTCATCTCCCTGAGTCTACCTACCTGTACCATGGGATGGAGTCTACTAGGTCCAGAGAGCCAAACAGATGGCCAAAAGTATGTGGACACCCCTATGGATGTGGATTCGGCTATTACAGCCACACCTGTTGCTGACAGGTGTATAAAATCAAGCACAGGGCCATGCAATCTCCATAGACAAACATTGGCAATAGAATGGCCTCACTGAAGAGCTCAGTGACTTTCAACGTGGCACCGTCATAGGATGCCACCTTTCTAAAAAGTCAGTTAGTCAAATTTCTGCCCTGCTAGAGCTGCCCCGGTCAACTGTAAGTGCTGTTATTGTGAGGTGGAAACGTCTAGGAGCAACAACTGCTCAGTCGCAAAGTGTTAGGCCACACAAGTTCACAGAACGGGAATGCCGAGTGCTGAAGAGCGTGGCACGTAACAACCGTCTGTGCTTGGTTGTAACACTCACTAGCAAGTCCTAAACTGCCTCTGGAAGCCTTTTCATTGCCGAGCAGCAAAGCCTAAGCTCACCATGTACAATGCCAAGTGTTGGCTGGAGTTGTGTAAAGCTCGACCGCCATTGGACTCTGGAGCAGTGGAGACGCGTTCTCTGCAGTGATGAATCACGCTTCACCATCTGGCAGTCAGATGGACGAATCTGGGTTTGGTGGATGCCAGGAGAAGCTGCACCAATGCATAGTGCCAACTGTAAAGTTTGGTGGAAGATAAATAATGGCCGGGGGTTGTTTTTCATGGTTCAGGCTAAGCCTCTTAGTTCCAGTGAAGGGAACTCTTAACGCTACAGCATACGATGACATTCTAGATGATTCTGTGCTTCCAACTTTGTGGCAACAGTTTGTAGAAGGACCTTTCCTATTTCAGCATGACAATGCCCCTGTGCACAAAGCGAGGTCCATACAGAAATGGTTTGTCGAGATCAGTGTGGAAGAACTTGGCTGGCCTGCACAGAACCCTGACCTCAACTCTATCGAAACACCTTTGGGATGAATTGGAATGCCGAATGCAAACCAGGCCTAATTGCCCAACATCAGTACCTTACCTCACTAATGCTCATGGCTGAATGGAAGCAAGTCCTCGCAGCAATGTTCCAACATCTAGTGGAAAGCCTTCCCAGAAGAGTGGAGGCAGTTATAGCAGCAAGGAGGGGACAAACTCCATATTAATGCCCATGATTTTGCAATGAGATGTTCAACGATCAGGTGTCCAGCTACTTTTGGTCATGTAGGACAATGCAGGACTGCAGGACAATACAGGACTAGACCAACGAGTTGCTAGCCTAACACCGTGCACCTGGTGACCTGGTTAGCATGCACTGCGCCCAGCCCGCCACAGGAGGCGCTAGTGTGCGATGAGACAAGGATAGTCCCAACAGAGAGCGCTAAAGCTGGAGCAGATGTATACTTGTTCTAATTAGTCCACTTAGTGTTCTGTCTGAAACACTTTGGGTAATTGAACATGATTTCATTTACACCTCTCCTCCGCAGACATTACCTAATTCTACTGTACTGTAAGTGTTCAGTGGTTTTATATAGGCTGTCTGGATTTAAAGTGTGCTCAATATGACATATAATTTGTATAATGAGGTGTGGATAACTATATGTGTGTGTATGCTTTGTGTGTGTGTGGCGCATGTATGGCTGGTGTGTGTGTTTGTGTGTGCCTGTCTGTGTGTGTCATGTACCTGCGCTGGGCCGCTGCGGTGAGCGACACTAGAGATTAATTACAATGTGACGGTGTCTCCTCTGTAGCTACCTCAGGGCTGGAGCTGTGATTTAGATAAATCACATCGTCCACTTCAGGGCTAAAATGAACTGCTGTAGATTTATATGGGCCTGGACTGCAACATGATATGGATGGTTTGGGCTTAGATTTAACATGCAATACTTTTAGCAGTTCCACATATGCAGAACGAAGGGGAAATTACTTACAACAAACAGTTCATTGGATTAGAGGGTCTGAAACAACGGAATGTTAACATATCATTATTTCTGTGGACACAACCATCCTTTGTTGACTCTGGTCAGCTCAGTATGGCTACCAGTGGCAGTCAGTGCTGTTTATGATGAGGGAGGACGTTATTTATTTATTTTTTACACAAAGGTAGGTGCACACAGGTCGAGAGAGTTTAACTACGGTGTAATCATTAGTGCAACAGTGGCAAACGAGAGTTTCTTTTTCCACAGAATCAGCATAATGATTACACCTGGAACGGTCGTCTGATGAAGAAGGATCGGACCAAAGCGAAGTAAGTGTTCATGATTTTTATTAACACTAAACACTAGAACAAAATAACAAAGTGAGAAACAAAACCGAAACAGTCCTGTCAGGTGCAGAACACTAAACAGAAAACAACTACCCACAAAACACAGGTGGGAAAATGCTACCTAAGTATGGTTCCCAATCAGAGACAACGATAGACAGCTGTCCCTGATTGAGAACCATACCCGGCCAAAACAAAGAAATACCAAATCATAGAAAAATTAACATAGAATGCCCACCCAAATCACACCCCGACCAAACCAAAATAGAGACATAAAAAGCTCTCTAAGGTCAGGGTGTGACAACCTTAAACACAGTTCACTTTCATAGCATCCTTGTTGTATTCCTTCTCACCTCTATGCACTCTCCTCCTCTCACCTTTCCCCTTATTTTGTGGACTTCAATGCACAACACATCAGCGTGTGTGATCAGGCGGAAAAACTTTTCCAAGCCAAACCATGTCATAACCGCGACACACAGCCTACAACGTCGTCCCCATTTTAACTAAAGTAACGTTCCTAGTCAACATAGCTAATAGAACTAATGTGTTTGTAAACCGGCTAAAAATATGCAGTAACATTACAGTGTATAGTTAGTAAGCAGTTTGGCAGTTACACCGGCGGGTCCCGGGGGAAATAAATTCATCAAATCAAAATCTTACCTTGATTTGGAAGACTTCCAGTGTTGTGTTGGATAGTCATAGCCAGCTAGCTAACATAGTATCCCTCTATTTCAGCCGGGTGTTTGAGTAGGCTAAATTAGCCACCTGCATTTGCCAAGTAAGTAAAACTTAAAGTGAAAAAAATGATGAAATCTCTCTCTCCGTTGCTTCTCCTTCATTTAAAAAAAATGTATTTGCTCAAAATTGTTCAACTATTCTCTCTCATCTTCATTACAAAACAGAGTGTTTTAATCAATTATTTGTTGACATGTGAATATATTTAGTATAGTTTTATCTAAAAAGTACCCTTTTAAACGTTTTAAACATTTTATTTTATTAAATTCACTGAGGAGGATGATCCTCCCTTTCCTCCTCTGAGGAGCCTCCACTGATTGCTACCTAACCGGAATGCTGGCCAACCTGTAGCATTAAAACTACAGCTGCCAGGTACAACTGTAGAAACAGTACTGCCGTAATGACATTATAAATAGTCTTGCTTGCCTGACTCATAGCGATCCACAATGGGAAGAAACTACATGATTAGCCTCTTAAATATGTACCTTCTGGGCTGAAAACGACTTTACCAATCAACCAAACAAGTAATCTCTGCAGAGTTGTTCCTGACAGCTCTAAACAAACAGATGGGAAATGGGAATGAGACAGCGATTATAGAGTCGTTAGAACTGAAGTCACAGAGCAACAGAGCCAGAAGCTACAGTGTTAGGATATTCATGGGAATGTTGCACTCACTGGCAGCCTCTGTCAGTGACTTGATCTGTTCTTATAGCCCTGGGCTGTTTGGTAGACTTAACGCAATCCTCCTCCTCATAGATAATAATGGGCAGACTGAGGCAGGGTGTTGTTCCCCCCCCCCCCTAGTCTGGAATACTCAGCATGGGAGCAAAAATATCTGTTTGGGCCACAACTTGTGCACTTTGTTTTTGAATGATCATAGTGATAAAAGTAAAAAAGGATTCTCTCTGGGAATAATGCATGTTAAAAAGACATCATATTCTCTCTGAATCGTAATCCGTTGGAAAGTACCTAACTATGCTGTAGCTGTGGTTGTCTCTTACAACAGGTCTTCGGGTGAAAAACTGAACTCCTAATAACTTTTGAGAAGTTTCTAGAACAACCGTGATTTGTCATAGTGTCATGAAAGCCGGGACAGCTTGTGCCGACGCACACACTCCATGCGGGTGGTTTATATCATAGCTTCAGTCCAAGCTCCTGCATAGCTACCCGGCACAGCAAAGGAGGTTAGTAGTTAGTTAGTTAGTTAGTATCCCCATCCCTACTGTTCTCTGTCTCTAGCTGAACCACTGCTTTGAGCACAGGACTGCTCCTGTCCTCTCATTTGACAGTGATTCAAAATTGTTCCTCTATTACAGTAGAAATACCTCAGAAGAAGAGACTCTGAGCGTCTCTTGCTCTTCCCACTTCCTCCCACTGCCGCCGCTTCCTCCCCACTTTATGACAGCTGTGACAAAATAACCAGCCCTCTCATTATGTTATATGCAAACAATGATAAAGGGGACGGTATGGAGATGTCATGTTCGACAATCAAGCAGGGGACCTCTGACACGCAGCCACCAGCGTATAATAAAGTGGGACTGACTGCCGCGTCTCCTCGACAAATGACACCACACTTAATTTGCTGTGCAATGTTCCTGTAATTAGAGTGAATTTGGCACAGGCACGGGGAAAGACAGCTAGATCAAGGTCTTGATGAATTAGGGGTCCACTGTCAAGATCAAATCACATTAATCAAGGTGGCCGTGTGTAGAGACAGGTTTTTCTTCCCCCTCTACTTCCCGGGTGCTGTGATAAATAGCCCTGCTGAAGCCAGACAAACAGTATGTATCACCATCAAATCTACTGAATTGAAATGGAAATGAAGCCGAACACTATTTCCAGAATTCCATTGACTTTTTTGTGTTTTACCACTATCGTTTTTAAGATAAAGGTAACGTCTTTACTATAGCAAAGTCAAGAACGTTCTGGTTCAATTTCCCTTGTGAAAGAACTGAGATGACGCTACCCAACCAATCGTGGCCACTACTAACCAAGCTAATCATCCAACGGACGGCACAGTAACCTGAAAGTTGAATGAATGTACATGTAACCGTCATAGAACCAATTACTATGCTGAACTGGAGACCTCTGTACGGTGTGAGAGCGTAATGATGCTGTTTTCTTGGGACCAAACAGATTAGGACCACTATAACACAGTAATGAATGTAGAGGACTGTTGTAGGTAGAGGGGGAAAGTGTGTGTGTGTGTGTGTGTGTGTGTGTGTGTGTGTGTGTGTGTGTGTGTGTGTGTGTGTGTGTGTGTGTGTGTGCGTCATGTCATTTGTGATGGATCCAGCACTGTATAGCTAACTAATGGAAAGAGGATGTGTATTGGCTGGCCACAGGCTAGTAGGTTGATACTTGGCAAAAAGCAAAGCTGTCCCCCATAATCATCAACTGTTATAGGAAATGAGGTATGTGAGGAACATTCTGTATTAACTGACATTGGATAGTGATTTGTAGTTTTTAAAGATAATAATATTTAATCTGTGATATTAAATCTGGGAAACACTTTTGCTCTCATCCTTCCAAATGGAAGGTTGCCCTTTAAATGCTATGCAGCGTTGGCTAAAACAAGGCTATCTAATAGCTAATTGCTATGTATTAGTGTAAACAGCTTGTGTATACAGTAGAGACCAGCCTGAAGAAGACTTACCCATGCATGGCATGTAGGGTGTGGGGTTCATAGTGATATCTTCCCTCGTGGTGACGCATGTCAATCGGGATGGGCGTGTGGAACGTCGGGAAGACGTGGTGCGGGGCTGCAGAACAGAGAAGGAGAGGGTGAGACGGAGAGAGAACTAGTTCAGACTCAAAAATAAGAGTTGGGCTTCTCAAAAGCTACGTTTCAAAGGCACAACGCGGCTACAATAAAGCAACATGAATTTCAGAGCAAGCTGAGCAGTTTTGCCTAAAATATTGGCACTATCGCACAAGAGGAGTGGAATAAATAAATTATCAAAGTCATCCTAAGAAATCCTACATCTTGAACATAAAAGATCTCCAACTGGGCTTTTGACAAAGACCTGCAGCTAGTTAGTCTTTGAACTAAGGGGGATGATGGACTGCATCAAGGAGAACTGGAGCCCGACGCAAACCGGGCCTGACAGCATTGGGAAGAGGCTTCTTCTTCTAGCCCCCTGCAACAACAACTACCCATTCAAACAGTAACAGCACGGCCCTCATCAGTCGTCTGAGCAGGTGGTAGACAGTAGACTCTGTAGACAGCACTGACAGGGTAGTATACTGTACCCAGCTACTCACTCAGTCACACTCTAGTCTAGTCGGATCAAATTCCCGAAATGCCACAGCATTATTTAGCTGAGAGAGAAATCATTATTCAGGGTTATTACAGGCTCAGAGACAGAGCCCAATGAAACACACATTAAATCAATTATAGTTGAATTTACTTAAGATATATTAGTACATTTACAAAATATAGCAAATATTTTGTAATTGAAGGTCCTTTCTCAGCAAGGCTGTGGAAGAGACCTGATGCGCAGACTTTTGTGTAAGACACAGATCATTTTAAGGTATTTTTCAATGTCACGTTACTGTATTAGGGTTAGCATGAAACGGGAATGCTTTAAAAACAGCTTTACAGTCTCTTAACCAAAACCAGACCCAGGGACACAGGGATTGTATTATTTATGTCCGGAAACACAAGAGAGCACAGCTGGCCACGCATGGAAAATTGAAAAAAAAAGAAGCAAGAAATGAAATGTAGCTTTTATGAGGCTCAGGTCATTTTTTATAAAACATTTTGATGTAAGGCATTTCAAGACAAGACTAAGGCACCGGTCGGTCCAGGATCCAAACCAACAGGAGGCATCCCTCTCCAGGCCGTACCCCGCAGCAGCTGGTCCTATTTTATGTTTTACAAGAAACTCCCTGGCTGAGATTGTTTCTCCATCCAGAACCTGTTGAAGTGAACACTATGCTGCGTCAACTGCAACAGCAATTGCTGTGTTTCACAGCAGCGATTTCGAAAGCAACCCTCGATGACTCTGGCCTGAGGGTGATCAAATGGAATTCAGTGAGGGGTTTAGAAGCTAAAGTCCCCCTCTGTCTCTCTCCTGACCACACCTCTTTAATGGAGAGAGCTGGGCAGGCAGGTCACTCCTGAGGAGCTGAACCAGTTCTTTGTACAGAGAGGACAGAGTTTGTATAAGCTAAGGACACAGAGGTCAGAGGACAATGTGGGCGGAGAGGAGCCAGGCCAAACGTCTTATACTAGCATTCACAGAGAAGACCTCTGGTAATCTGGGCTGAAATAGGAGCTTCTCTGTCCACCCATCACCACAGAGTGGTTTCTGTAGCGACCACAACTGTTGGCCTGTTTGAAAAGGCTTCGTTGTAGTGGAGCGTCCCATTTTTGGGAAGACTTGCAGCTCTTTCTAAACATCCCTGTATGAAAGCCAGCGAGAGGGGACCTGCGTCACATCACAGTAAAGTACCTCGGACAAACAAACAGAGAGAAGTCAAACTGCTAGGCAGCAATAGTAAAGGTCACGGGATGTGTCACAAAGACTGTTTCCTTGTTTGCAAATACAGAAGTTACAGAGTTGCACATTTCACTTGACAGGTCATAGATACTGGGCAGCGTCCCACCGAGTCAGAAGGGACTGTTTATAAAGTGCTGAAAGGACAGGGCTGTTGGAAGACTGATTCTATTTTAGCGTTGTTAGAGGGATCAGACTAGGAAGCAGGAGAGGAGCTTAGGGAAGCATGGTGGAGGAGGCAGGAAGCACTGGCTATTTCCGGCTTACAGCCATCCACCACCGACAGGGCTGTATACAATGAGGAGAAGAAGAGGAGAAGAATGGTGCATCATTCATAAACAGTCCCAGCTTCCATTATTTAGCTCCCCCCTCCTTTTAGTAACGTCCCACACCATGGAAAGAGAATCCTCCCAGACTGAGTTCCAACCTCATCGAGGCGCCACTTCACACAACACCATTGATCAGCTGACATGGTCACAGTCTTTTCCGTAAAACAGTCACTCGTTTTCGGGTGTTATTTTCAGAGCTCCAAAAAAAAGTTTCCCCCCCCTTTTGTTGGAGATGAACAAGGACCTTGTTTTAATTTGCAGATCAGCCGGTACCTACACCCTTCAGTGAGGCATAATCCCACCCGCCCCCTGTAAAGTGTTCCAGTGGGGTAAAATGAATGTTAGCAGGGCAGCACTCCGACAGCCGCGGCAGCTCCATATTTAACGACTTGTATTTTAATTATGTCCCTCATTCACCAGGTACACCATCTTCCTTGGCTTTTCTCGACAGCCTCCTTTTTTTATTTTTTTTATCACCGGACTCAGTCGTACAGATAATAAACTTCTGGTTTAAGGTAATTACTTAATCAGGACAAACCTGTGTGTTAAGCAGCGCTATTAAGCGGTGTGGTGATAAATCAGAGCTGTAGTCGATGGTGTGATGCTGCTGGGCGATTACATTCACGGTCTAATCAGTCTCTGGGAGACCCTTGCGGTCGTTAAGTACCTAAATTACACAAACAGCATGCTAACAACACGGTGCTTGTCGCGAGGCCGTGGAGGAGGACAGAGGAGGCCCATCGGGATGTTTGTTAATACCAGCCAGGCAGCCACCGGCACAACGCAGCATGCTCACCTTCTGCACACAGTGATGCATGGAGGTTATTGATAGGTGGCTCAGGACCTAGCTGACGAATTCGGATATCTTCCCCCTCCACTCCCTGTCCCGCAGCTCATGGTGGGGTTACCGTAAATACTACACTGAGGTTAACAATTCAAATTGACCAGTAACAGGGAGGACGGTGGAGCTTTCGGTGTAATTCCTTAGAATCACATTTGTATTTTCAAAGCTTTTAAATTGAGAAGCTACTGAGAGCTATTCCGAAAGCCAATCTTAAAATCTAAAGCCGCTTGTTCCCCTGCCATCTCCCAGAGTGCCGTGCAGCACGAGGCCCTGTGTGTAGCAGCAGTTGGCATGGGGTTTTGTAGTTAGGACCCCAGGCAGATTGTACTGGAGGTATTTCCTGTTTGAGTGAGGCTAATTTCCCCTGTCATTCTGCAAGTAAAACAGAAACGCTTTTAATTTCACTGCTGAGGTCTCTCCTCCATTAATCCCAGTGAGCCCATTACGCCATCCAGATCTGGGATCAGTTTGGACCTGAAACAAGAGGGATGTTATTTTTGCCTGTATAACAGAAAAGCAATAGGACTGTCAACACCGGATGAAAGTATATTCTGACTTAAAGACAGACACAGAAAGGATTCCACTCTGTATAATTGTGGGAATGTCCCTGAGTGGATGAAATAGCATGAAGAGTTGGAATGGTTTTTTTTTACCATCAAATGTGTTTTAGTCCTCCAGGCCAGTCCAGATCAGGCAATGCAATGTACAGTATGGTCCCATTAGAAACCAGTGTCTCTGCATGTGTGTGTGTGTGTGTGTGTATGTGTGGAGGGGTGTGTGTGTGACGATGAGAAAGTGAGAGGGCCTGCTGCGGTGCTCCACCAGATGTAAAAACAAATGTTATCACCCAAAGACTAATAGATGTGAGGGCCTAAGCACCGGGACATTCCAACACTGCTTCCCCCATGGGGGGATTGGACCCAGTCAGTGAATCAGGTGAACACATGCAGCCTCCTGAACTCTCCAGAGCGCTCGCCTTTTGTTCTCCCCCGCTGCGTGTGAACAATGGACCTGTCTGGGTGATAGAATAAACCCGGCTCAGGGTTGGCCAATCCCCCAACTGGTCCACTGGGTTGACTGGCTCAGGACGCCCATGCTGCCTCTTCTGCCTGCCTCGGGGCTCTCTTAGGGCTACGCTACTGACAACGTCCCCCCCGAGTGGTGAAGCCTTTTGTTGACATGTGAGAAATGTAATGGCAGGCATCCCGTAAGGGATGGGATTAGTGGCTAATATGTACGCGTGTGGAATTAAAATAGCAGCTTGCGCTCATTTTCATGTGTGATTGATTCTAGCGGGCTTATATAGAGTCATCCGAGTCCATGTTTACAAACAGGGGCCCAGGTCAGATGAGCATTTTTACTGATGTGTTCTGTCATACTTATGAACACATGTCAATGTGAGTTTCCATTGTGAAAGATCAATATCCTCCGTTCTCACAGATGAAGTCACTTTTCCGGAATAGGTCAGTGAGTGTTGAGTGTGGCCACATCATGGTGTGGGTGTTGGGAGCCACTTCGCTCCGTCATGTTTAGGTGACCCAGTCCTGGCTACTCTTTGTCTCCTGTCCCTCCCCGACCCCTCAACCCCTCTCTCCTCCATTATCCCCTCCCGTAATTCACCCCCTACCATTATTAATGCTGCATTAACTTGGCCTACACTTTTAATGAGTCTGTTTTGGTTTGCACCCACTCAACCACCCTGCGCAGTCACACAAAGAGGCCTATTATTCTGGTGACAAAACATCACTATGGTGGAAAACGCCTGTCCCACAGACAGGGGAGAAAGACACACAGAGGCCGGTCAGATAAATCCACTGCTACAAGACTATGGAGAAGACAGACAGTGATCTGCTGAGGGGAAGGGAGTCAGATAGTTACAGCGGCAACGCTCCTCTGTTTTAGCATGTTGTGTTTAAAACAGCTGTGGAGCATTGTTGTTGTGCCGCCTGCCTGCCTGTCTGTCTGCTGGAGTTTTGAATGTCAGGTGTGCTTTACTTTATGGTGTTTTCGGCCAATAAAAACAGAACCCCGGGCATGTTTCCGTGACGAACACTTCAGAGGGGGAATATGACTCAAGCATGAGTCACTCACACAACAGCTTTAAAGGCCCACTCTGTGGTAGAACCCCACTAGAAGACTGCATTACTAAACACCACAGTATCTCTATGTGCTGTGGCTGTCGGACTAAATCGCCTCTTCAATTGAAAAGCAATGACAATACGATCAATCAGTCAAGTTACCGTCCTTATTCTAGAACACAATTACATTTCTTCAGCCATATGTTTTTTCACCAGAGCTTTGCATTTTTTTGTTTGTTGCTAGTCTCTAAAACTAAATAAAGCTCAGACACCAGAGAGAGGAAAGGTAAAAACAAGCATTGGCCATCTTGAGACAAAAGCATATACCCTCAAATAACCACTCCTCTTAAATCACAATACTCTGTGGCATTGTGCAGACCTGCTGGAGTGGGGCCATTTCCTGTGTGGTGGGGACGGCCTGTCCGTCATGTTGTCAGACTACAAAGTGAGAGGAATGGCCTTGGAATGCTGACTCACACAGTTCTGTCCCTGCACTGTGCTCTGTGGGGCGCCAGCCGGGTCCCAGAGGCCCCTAGTGTGCATGGCAGGTACAGATAACGATCTGTGGCCCTGACCCCTCTGACTCTCTGCTCCCTGCGTTCCCAGATCACCCTATAACGCAACTCCCGCTGGTACACCCAGGACGGGGCGCGTGATGCCCAAATAATTTGAATACGGTCCAGAGATCAGCTCCCCTCCTAGATCTCCGCTCGGTGCTGTCCTCTGCTCTCCTCTCAGCAGAAGAAAATCACACAAGTTTACAATGTGAAGGTATGAACGTAACTGAACATAGAATGGAAACGTTCCAAGGTCATAACAACGACCTTGATAAGGAAAAGGAGAATAAAGAGAGTTAATGCTCTTCGTGGAACGTTTTCAAACAAACAGGACAGAGTAAAGACAATAAACACACAATGTTAATGAGAAACAAAACTCTGTTAAAAAACATAAAGACCCTAAACGTACTATTTTATTGGCACTAAAAAGAGGCTCGCCTGCACCACACGTCAGCTGTTGTTATCACAACAGTTAATGAGGAACGTCTGTTGTTTTATTTAAAGATGACCAATGCCAAAACATTTTTTACTCAAGTATTTTTTCCCTAACTTGTGAAAATCGCCACAAAAGAGTTTGCATGAACAGAAAAAACAAACACTTAATACAGCCAGGCTTTTTATGGAGAGATGGTGGCAGGAGTCTGTGAAGCCTGTAGCCTCACTAGCCTGTGAATCCCAGACCAGTGTTGCTGACTAGGACCAAATATCACTCCCCTGACCCTGCTCCTCCACGTCTTTCTTTCATCCCCATTTCTTTCGACGTTGCGACGGGAGCCTGCTCCATTCTTGCTCCAGCTCTGCCTATGTCGCGCTCACTGCTCTCGTTCTCACTTCCGCACTAAGCAGCAGGCCAGGCCACACATTGCAACAGCCAACTGGGCTCTGCCAGGAGGATATCTCCACTCTAGTCTCAGACCCTTGGCCAAGAACTTCAGTCACATCCCTTGACATGTTCTGTAGTCTGGCTGCAGTAGCAGCTGCTTGTCTCTGTGTGTCAGTAAGCTACATCCCACCTAGCTTTCCTTTGGTCACACACACTAGACTATTCAAAACCTCTTTAACGTTCTGGAAAATATTGTTGAACAAGCCCTGTGCACACTTGCAACAATACGCCTGTTTGTCGGCTGAGGGGCCTGGTTGAGGCTGGGGCCAGTCTTTTCTTAAGGCTGCTGCAGTGACTTGACTCCACCACCCTTTGTCGGCTGAGGGGCCTGGTTGAGGCTGGGGCCAGTCTTTTCTTAAGGCTGCTGCAGTGACTTGACTCCACCACCCTTTGTCGGCTGAGGGGCCTGGTTGAGGCTGGGGCCAGTCTTTTCTTAAGGCTGCTGCAGTGACTTGACTCCACCACCCTTTGTCGGCTGAGGGGCCTGGTTGAGGCTGGGGCCAGTCTTTTCTTAAGGCTGCTGCAGTGACTTGACTCCACCACCCTTTGTCGGCTGAGGGGCCTGGTTGAGGCTGGGGCCAGTCTTTTCTTAAGGCTGCTGCAGTGACTTGACTCCACCACCCTTTGTCGGCTGAGGGGCCTGGTTGAGGCTGGGGCCAGTCTTTTCTTAAGGCTGCTGCAGTGACTTGACTCCACCACCCTCTGTCGGCTGAGGGGCCTGGTTGAGGCTGGGGCCAGTCTTTTCTTAAGGCTGCTGCAGTGACTTGACTCCACCACCCTTTGTCGGCTGAGGGGCCTGGTTGAGGCTGGGGCCAGTCTTTTCTTAAGGCTGCTGCAGTGACTTGACTCCACCACCCTTTGTCGGCTGAGGGGCCTGGTTGAGGCTGGGGCCAGTCTTTTCTTAAGGCTGCTGCAGTGACTTGACTCCACCACCCTTTGTCGGCTGAGGGGCCTGGTTGAGGCTGGGGCCAGTCTTTTCTTAAGGCTGCTGCAGTGACTTGACTCCACCACCCTTTGTCGGCTGAGGGGCCTGGTTGAAGCTGGGGCCAGTCTTTTCTTAAGGCTGCTGCAGTGACTTGACTCCACCACCCTTTGTCGGCTGAGGGGCCTGGTTGAGGCTGGGGCCAGACTTTTCTTAAGGCTGCTGCAGTGACTTGACTCCACCACCCTTTGTCGGCTGAGGGGCCTGGTTGAGGCTGGGGCCAGTCTTTTCTTAAGGCTGCTGCAGTGACTTGACTCCACCCCCTTTGTCGGCTGAGGGGCCTGGTTGAGGCTGGGGCCAGTCTTTTCTTAAGGCTGCTGCAGTGACTTGACTCCACCACCCTTTGTCGGCTGAGGGGCCTGGTTGAGGCTGGGGCCAGTCTTTTGTTAAGGCTGCTGCAGTGACTTGACTCCACCACCCTTTGTCGGCTGAGGGGCCTGGTTGAGGCTGGGGCCAGTCTTTTCTTAAGGCTGCTGCAGTGACTTGACTCCACCACCCTTTGTCGGCTGAGGGGCCTGGTTGAGGCTGGGGCCAGTCTTTTCTTAAGGCTGCTGCAGTGACTTGACTCCACCACCCTTTGTCGGCTGAGGGGCCTGGTTGAGGCTGGGGCCAGTTTTTCTTAAGGCTGCTGCAGTGACTTGACTCCACCACCCTTTGTCGGCTGAGGGGCCTGGTTGAGGCTGGGGCCAGTCTTTTCTTAAGGCTGCTGCAGTGACTTGACTCCACCACCCTCTGTCGGCTGAGGGGCCTGGTTGAGGCTGGGGCCAGTCTTTTCTTAAGGCTGCTGCAGTGACTTGACTCCACCACCCTCTGTCGGCTGAGGGGCCTGGTTGAGGCTGGGGCCAGTCTTTTCTTAAGGCTGCTGCAGTGACTTGACTCCACCACCCTTTGTCGGCTGAGGGGCCTGGTTGAGGCTGGGGCCAGTCTTTTCTTAAGGCTGCTGCAGTGACTTGACTCCACCACCCTTTGTCGGCTGAGGGGCCTGGTTGAGGCTGGGGCCAGTCTTTTCTTAAGGCTGCTGCAGTGACTTGACTCCACCACCCTTTGTCGGCTGAGGGGCCTGGTTGAGGCTGGGGCCAGTCTTTTCTTAAGGCTGCTGCAGTGACTTGACTCCACCACCCTTTGTCGGCTGAGGGGCCTGGTTGAGGCTGGGGCCAGTCTTTTCTTAAGGCTGCTGCAGTGACTTGACTCCACCACCCTTTGTCGGCTGAGGGGCCTGGTTGAGGCTGGGGCCAGTCTTTTCTTAAGGCTGCTGCAGTGACTTGACTCCACCACCCTCTGTCGGCTGAGGGGCCTGGTTGAGGCTGGGGCCAGTCTTTTCTTAAGGCTGCTGCAGTGACTTGACTCCACCACCCTTTGTCGGCTGAGGGGCCTGGTTGAGGCTGGGGCCAGTCTTTTCTTAAGGCTGCTGCAGTGACTTGACTCCACCACCCTTTGTCGGCTGAGGGGCCTGGTTGAGGCTGGGGCCAGTCTTTTCTTAAGGCTGCTGCAGTGACTTGACTCCACCACCCTTTGTCGGCTGAGGGGCCTGGTTGAGGCTGGGGCCAGTATTTTCTTAAGGCTGCTGCAGTGACTTGACTCCACCACCCTTTGTCGGCTGAGGGGCCTGGTTGAGGCTGGGGCCAGTCTTTTCTTAAGGCTGCTGCAGTGACTTGACTCCACCACCCTTTGTCGGCTGAGGGGCCTGGTTGAGGCTGGGGCCAGTCTTTTCTTAAGGCTGCTGCAGTGACTTGACTCCACCACCCTTTGTCGGCTGAGGGGCCTGGTTGAGGCTGGGGCCAGTCTTTTCTTAAGGCTGCTGCAGTGACTTGACTCCACCACCCTTTGTCGGCTGAGGGGCCTGGTTGAGGCTGGGGCCAGTCTTTTCTTAAGGCTGCTGCAGTGACTTGACTCCACCACCCTTTGTCGGCTGAGGGGCCTGGTTGAGGCTGGGGCCAGTTTTTTCTTAAGGCTGCTGCAGTGACTTGACTCCACCACCCTTTGTCGGCTGAGGGGCCTGGTTGAGGCTGGGGCCAGTCTTTTCTTAAGGCTGCTGCAGTGACTTGACTCCACCACCCTCTGTCGGCTGAGGGGCCTGGTTGAGGCTGGGGCCAGTCTTTTCTTAAGGCTGCTGCAGTGACTTGACTCCACCACCCTTTGTCGGCTGAGGGGCCTGGTTGAGGCTGGGGCCAGTCTTTTCTTAAGGCTGCTGCAGTGACTTGACTCCACCACCCTTTGTCGGCTGAGGGGCCTGGTTGAGGCTGGGGCCAGTCTTTTCTTAAGGCTGCTGCAGTGACTTGACTCCACCACCCTTTGTCGGCTGAGGGGCCTGGTTGAGGCTGGGGCCAGTCTTTTCTTAAGGCTGCTGCAGTGACTTGACTCCACCACCCTTTGTCGGCTGAGGGGCCTGGTTGAGGCTGGGGCCAGTCTTTTCTTAAGGCTGCTGCAGTGACTTGACTCCACCACCCTTTGTCGGCTGAGGGGCCTGGTTGAGGCTGGGGCCAGTCTTTTCTTAAGGCTGCTGCAGTGACTTGACTCCACCACCCTCTCCAGCCATCCCTCTCTCATTCCCTCTCTTACACATCCCCAATAGGACACCCCTGACCCCTGTAATTCAGGGGCTGAATACCAATCGCAGGGGCACAAACAACCCAGGCAAATAGAGCAGTGTGTAACGATAAAGTGCTCAGTCTGGGAAAGTCGTCGCCCACACAAAGAGAGAAGAGTACACAGTCAAACACGAAACTCAAGCCTCTAACATCTAATTGAGTACGAGCTTAACAGAGATCGGAACAAGTCACAATCAGATAAGGGATATTTTAACAAGGGATTCAATCCGTGGAGAAATCACCGCTTTGAATTTCCGTTTTATTAAGCAATCAACTAAAGCAGCGGTAGGCAACCCTGTTCCTGGAGTGTTGTGGGTGTTGCCGGCTTTTGTTTCAACTCGGCACCACACCTGACCAACTGAGCTAAATGATCAGTTCAGTGATTGCCTCAATTCAACACACCTGGTGTTCCCGGTCGGTTAAATCAAAGACACAAAGTCCCGCAGGGTTGCCTGGCCCTGAACTAAAGGTTAGTGCTTTTGAGATCCCGAGGCAAACAACACAATGGCCACCCATTGCCCATGAGACAAGCTATGCAGTATGATAGACTGTGTCATTGTGTGGTCATTAGAGTGAGACGTTGTTGAAAACCTCTTCCCTCAGTCATTATAATTAGACCATGTATCCATGACTTGTGAAATTCCGTCGTTAGAAAAGGATAAATGGACAACGTGATTTGTGACCTTATTCTAGTCCGGGCCTGCTTAGCTCGTTAATTAGTGTGTACACGCTCAAGCGTTGGGTGGAAGACAAACCATGTTGCACCAACAATTAGTCTACAGAAGGACCATTGGCCTACTGAGCGCATCAGAGACAGTAACAACAAACACTACACTCATTTCATCCATTTGTCGTATACCTTAATTAACATGCATACTTTACAGAAAGAACATTAACGACATGTATAATCCAATGGTCAAATAAAAGACACTCACAACTCTGCTGCTCGGGCTTTAACCTTTTACTGCAGTGGGCTAAATCAGGGTCACTGAGTGTTTCTTGGTAGTCTTGAACCAATCTACTTTAAAACAGAAGTGTACACCTCACACACATGGTTAAGAGCTTGAATAAAGAAGACACCTGTACCATGTCAGATATACAGTTGATTTTGCATCCCAATAGTATACTTTATATACATCACAGAAGGCTGAAATATAACAAGGTTTGACATAGAAACACTGGATTTTCGTTGTTTAAAAAAAAAAAAATCTTTATAATTTTATAATTTTGGTCTTTGACTGCAGTAAAGGGCTACAATGGAGTAGCCTCATCCAAGTTTTCCAAATAATACTATAATCTTGAGCTGCACTCTCAAAAGAAAGAACAGAACAGTGAAGGTTTTTACCAACTGAGACCCTGATTGTGAATTGTCCTCAGACAATGACACTATCAATCTTACCAAGCCTGGGTACCAGGCTCTCATAATTACATGGAGTAGAGACATTTACATTTACATTTAAGTCATTTAGCAGACGCTCTTATCCAGAGCGACTTACAAATTGGAGCTCAGTGATTCCAGTATAATTTGAGAGAGGAAGGAATCCACTTGATTGTGATATGAGGGGCCAAGCATGGGTCCTGCTGATGTGGAGAGCGCGTCTCCCTAAACCCTGCTTGCTGCATCCCACGTGTGTGTGTGTGCGTGCATGCGTGTGTGCGTGCGTGCGTGCGTGTGCGTGCGTGCGTGTGTGTGTGTGTGTGTGCGTGCAGGCGTGTGTGTGTGTGTGTGTGTGCGTGCGTGTGTGTGTGTGTGTGCGTGCAGGCGTGTGTGTGTGTGTGTGTGTGTGTGCGTGCAGGCGTGTGTGTGCGTGCGTGCGTGTGTGTGCGTGCAGGCGTGTGTGTGTGTGTGTGTGTGCGTGCGTGTGTGTGTGTGTGCAGGCGTGTGTGTGTGTGTGTGCAGGCGTGTGTGTGTGTGTGTGCGTGCGTGTGTGTGTGTGCGTGCAGGCGTGTGTGTGTGTGCGTGCGTGTGTGTGTGTGTGCAGAGAGAGTGCTGCTGTGCGGGACCATCAGTTCTACTCTTGTTACACCCCAGACACTGGGTCGGCTCTGTACAACTACAACCTCTAACCACTACAAGGTAATAGAGCTGACAGGTTGTCAGCTATGATTGAGTTTAGCCTTCAATGAGAAATGTGTCATGACACCCACAGCTCAGAGACAAGTTTTTCCAAAATGTGTTCCCGCTGTGTTTTAAGTTGAGTTCCAACCACATGGGGTAGAGATAATATTTAAATGAAAAAGCTAGCATATGAAGTAAGTTAAATCAGACAGATTTTGTTGGTCAAATTATTTTGTTAAATTTGCGTATCGGCAGTTGATCTTGAACTCAAGCCAATGTAGAAAAGGTCCATCCATCCCTCCCCTGTTTTTAGCACACTGTTCAGTGAAATCTGCAGGACTGCTAGCCAAGTCATTAGCTTGTGAAAACAGATCAATCTCTCACTATTTAGTCTCCTTTCACCTTCTGACTTTCGACATCCTCCACTTCACCGCCGTCAATGGAAACCTTGTGTGCGACCCAAATGGCACCCTACTACCCTATGGGCCCTGGTCAAAAGTAGTGCACTAAATAGGGAAAATGCTGCCTTTTGGGATGCCCCTCTGCCTCGGTTTGCCCTCCCTGCCACTTCACTCAAGGGCCACTGGGTATTTAGACTTTCTCCATGTCTGTTCTGTCCTCATTGGAATATCCTTCCCCTTCCCTTCTCGTCCCAGGCCTTTTTTTAAGGCAGGCAGACAGACTGACTGATGATGGGGATCAGGAGAAGTGGCAGTGATGGGAGGAGGAGAGGAGAGGAGAGGGAGAGAAACCCCCATTTGGGGGAAGTACAAAGGGTCTCATTGAGAGGCAAGTCTTTCGTCAACCCTGAGGGGAAGAGACGTTCATTACTGGAGGGGAATGCGGTCACCTTCGTTGGGCCTAGTTCTGTCAGTTCCACTGGACTTCCCAGCTCTATTGGGGCCTAGTTCTGTCAGTTCCACTGGACTTCCCAGCTCTACTGGGGTCTAGTTCTGTCAGTTCCACTGGACATCCCAGCTCTACTGGGGTCTAGTTCTGTCAGTTCCACTGGACTTCCCAGCTCTACTGGGGTTTAGTTCTGTCAGTTCCACTGGACTTCCCAGCTCTACTGGGGTTTAGTTCTGTCAGTTCCACTGGACTTCCCAGCTCTACTGGGGTCTAGTTCTGTCAGTTCCACTGGACTTCCCAGCTCTACTGGGGTCTAGTTCTGTCAGTTCCACTGGACTTCCCAGCTCTACTGGGGTTTAGTTCTGTCAGTTCCACTGGACTTCCCAGCTCTACTGGGGTTTAGTTCTGTCAGTTCCACTGGACTTCCCAGCTCTACTGGGGTCTAGTTCTGTCAGTTCCACTGGACTTCCCAGCTCTACTGGGGTCTAGTTCTGTCAGTTCCACTGGACTTCCCAGCTCTACTGGGGTCTAGTTCTGTCAGTTCCACTGGACTTCCCAGCTCTACTGGGGTCTAGTTCTGTCAGTTCCACTGGAGGTTGGTGGGACTTCCCAGCTCTACTGGGGTCTAGTTCTGTCAGTTCCACTGGAGGTTGGTGGGACTTCCCAGCTCTACTGGGGTCTAGTTCTGTCAGTTCCACTGGAGGTTGGTGGGACTTCCCAGCTCTACTGGAGTCTAGTTCTGTCAGTTCCACTGGAGGTTGGTGGGACTTCCCAGCTCTACTGGGGTCTCACTGTAACTTTGGAGACTGACTGACTTGATGTTCCAATACTTGCAAGGGTGTTCCTGTTCTGTGTTTCATGGACTACAGCTCGATTGATGAACTAAACTATCCGATGATTGCTTTTACATTATCCGTGTGCATTATACACGTATGTGAGAGCATTGAATTGTGTGCTAAATAAATGTATAGTAAATATGCATTTGGATTTGGTCTGGATTCCTTCTCCTACTAAGAGCCTTTCACTGAAGTCTCTTTAAATTCTCTCTGGTTCTCTCAGAGAGAGAACAAGGCTTGCTAATAGGGGCCCATTGACTTCGCTGTGCTTATGAGGGAAAATACAGCTCAATCAGGGAATTTAACCACCTGCACTTGTTTATAGTCATTAGCAGTTGGCCAAGGGCCACTGGTGATGTGTGGACTGGACGGTTTTACAGTAAAACAATTTTGAAAATACAAGAGGTGGAACACCTAAGGTTTGACTGTTATAATATTTGATTTCAAATCCATAAATGTACTGTAACCTGGTATTTTTTGTAATGATTCATAATTAGCGGACAAATACACTGCTGTGGTGTTTTATCCTCACTTGAGGTTTGATTTGCGTATTAAACTCTTGACTGTCTTAATGAGATGTTATTGCTTCATCTCCAGCTGTTTGTCTCCGTAGTCACAAGGCAATCAATCCGCCTTCTCTTATTTCAAATCCCTTCAAGCAGTGTGATAATAGGTCAACTTTATTGCACTACTACTAAAGCAGTTAAATATTGCAACAAAAGGGGACAAATTATTATTATTTTGTATAAAAAAAGGTCCCCCACATTTCTTTGCTACAATATTTATTTTCCTATGAATGGTAATGCCTCAAAAAAAGGAGTTTGAAGGAACTGAAGTGGCAAGGAGTTGATGATACATGTCCCAAAAAATGACCTTATTTATTTAATGAAATATCCAATATCCCACCTCATAGCTCATATTTTCCTTTTTGATAACATTACAAAGACAAATTGCTTCATAGAAGCTACATTTTCTTCACTGTATGGGGCTGAATACGCATGGGAAACACTGGTGTTACCACTAACCAGTCTTAAATCCAAACAAAATCACATGTCATTATGATGGACAACTGAAGCAGGAGGCCTGAATAGATGTGAGGGGGTCTCATTGTTGATCCAAACGGAACCCCCTCCGACTCGCCACCCTGCTCCACACCCACCCATCCAGTCTCCTGTGTCTCTCTCTCTCTCTGCCTCTCTGCTTCAGCCCACA
Source organism: Oncorhynchus masou masou (assembly GCF_036934945.1). Classification (NCBI taxonomy): domain Eukaryota; kingdom Metazoa; phylum Chordata; class Actinopteri; order Salmoniformes; family Salmonidae; genus Oncorhynchus; species Oncorhynchus masou. Next base: position 23,511,553 of record NC_088218.1, read on the forward strand.
GATTTCTCATGTCCTGCCGCCTCTTTCCTTCTATTTCCCTCCTCCTTCTCTCTCTTTTGTCAGATGGAGTCAGGAACGGGCCCATGCTGGGATGGGCAATATTTCCACGTCAACTCTTTGGGCCTTTATTATCATTGCTTAAATGAATAAGCATTTCTTTATTTGTTAATTTTAATCTTTGTCAAATTATGGGGGGATTTAATCAACGACTTTGGGTCAAGCCACAAGCTATTCAAAGCACCTAGTTATCAAGTGAATTGAAACTATTTCAGGTCCAATTAACAAAACGTAGGGAGCCCTAATTCATTCATGGGGTGGCAGGGTAGCCTAGTGGTTAGAGTGTTGGACTAGTAACCGGAAGGTTGCAAGGTACAAATCTGTCGTTCTGCCCCTGAACAGGCAGTTAACCCACTGTTCCTAGTCCGTCATTGAAAATAAGAATTTTTTTCTTAACTGATTTTCCTAGTTAAATAAAGGTGAAATACATTTTTAAAATTACTTGCATTAATGTGGTACATGTGTCTATCTATGTATGTTCAGGCTTCCTCCCCTCACTGTACTGTATTAACCTCAATGTTTGTAGTGTGCATGAAGGTGTGAACGGATCTACTCCACACTTAGCATTGTCAGACTGATCCTACCAGCACCACCAGGCAGAATGATGTGGGAGGACGGGAGCTTGTTTTGGGGGTTTGGCACAGCCGTGACGGCCCTCACAGAGCCAAGACGCCTGGGAGTCTCCTCTCCTCATCTCCCCCAGCAGGGTGAGGCTTGCCTGACTGACTAATGGAGGCAGGGAGGGTTCACCTGGAGCCCAGGGACAACTGGCTGCCAGCCAGACTACTCTTGGCAGGGTAATGTCTACAAAACACAACACGATCGAGTGAAGAAAAACAGAGGATGAGAGAAAAACAAAGCAATATTACACCACAACACAAACACTCTAATGGTGTCTCGCACGGCCCAGTCAGGACTCACCCAAGGCTGTCCTCTTGTCTCCTCCTCTCCTCCCTCTCACTCTCTTCCCCTTTACCCATTTATCCTCCCCTCATCTTGCAAAGGAGCAATGTGTGCAGCAGGGCAAGCACCCGCACACGACTAAAGCGCCTGAAACACAGACTGTTGCTGCAGCCACAGTGATTTGCAATGCTCAATATCTCCTGATGTGTTCTCTTCTGGATGAGTGAGTATCACAGATCAATACCACATGAGTACATCTGCTGTCCTGTTGCCTGGTGCTCCAGTCCTGACCCCAACGGTTAACTACTGAACATGCGGAGCGGGAGCTCTGAGAGGCTCTGTGGGGAGAGGCTGAGAGAGGTGTAGCCTCAGCTTGCCTCTTCTTTGAGCAACTGACCCAGTCCATGTTCCAGATAAACACACAGCGTCATGGTAAAGTGAACCTCAGTTGACCGTATGAGGTTACGAGCTAATCGGACACACACACACGTGTTGTGTTTTAATTCTGCGGAGGGCAGATGTGTCTAAGCTGAGGTCCGTTATGAGAACTTTAGTCAGTCTGGTGTGAGTCCAGGTGACCCGTCTGCCCCTCGCTAGGGTCCCACGCCCTGATCTGTTTACACAGAGTGCACCACGCTAGCTGTCCCCGGTCCAGTGTGTGTGCATGTGTGTGTCTGTGTGTGTCTGTACCGTCTCCCTTCCCACGTGCTCCCTTTCCCCTGTATCTGTTTATTATGGTTTGGGTAATCCACAGGCCCTGTGGCTACACTGTCAGACAGTAAGCTAACAGTGGCAGTCTAGGGCTGGGCTGCATCCCTAACTCAGAGCAGTGGGCTAGGGATCACTGGAGCATTGGTAGTGACAGCAGATTCCCATGTACTGGACTGCAGAACCATCGCCTCTCTGTCTGAGAAGGGTAGCTCACTGGGCCTGTACTGCAGCCTACAAGGGCAGTAATTTGAACTTATAAGAACACAACACACGGCAGGGAAAGCAGCGCTAAATCAGAACCTGCTGGGAATGGTATGCCGCTTCTTGAAGAAGAAGAAGAAGAAGAAGAAGGGGGGAAAAAGTGGGGGAGTTAGACTCTTAATCCCCTGAAGCATCCATATATCGCTCTCTAAACCTCTCTCAACCTCTCCCAACCTCTCAAAACCTCTCTCAACCTCTCCCAACCTCTCAAAACGTCTCCCAACCTCTCTTAACCTCTCAAAACCTCTCTCAACCTCTCTCAACCTCTCTCAACCTCTCCCAACCTCTCCCAACCTCTTTCAAACTCTCTCAACCTCTCCCAACCTCTCAAAACCTCTCCCAACCTCTCTCAACCTCTCCCAATCTCTCCCAACCTCTCAAAACCTCTCTCAACCTCTCTCAACCTCTCCCAACCTCTCCCAACCTCTCAAAACCTCTCTCAACGTCTCTCAACCTTTCCCAACCTCTCTCAACCTCTTCAGCCTCTCCCAATCTCTCTCAACCTCTCCCAACTTCTCTTCCAACACCTGTAAATCTCCAGGAATGTAGTATGTTGTTTTTGGTGCTCAGAGCATACTAACTAAGTCTAATGGATTTGAGAGATAGACGTTGTTGCCCAAAGCTCACTATTACATTAGACTTTGAACTTGGAATAGAAGTAAACCAATGGGACAAGTATTGTTTGATACACATTATTACAGGGACTGTTAAGAAGGTCGAGAAAGCTCCTCTCTTCACAGTGATAAACCCGGAAAACCAAGCCTTCAGCTAACAATACCTAGATTGATCGTTTACTATTGTCACCTTGGCACAGTTGTATTTTAATAACAGAGGTCTCACCTTTTGAAATAATGCACAGTCTTAGACATTCAATACAGCTGCAGTGGCTATGGTTTTGTTTCCATGAGCTGTTTCGCTTGAGGGAAACAAAAATCACGCAACATAACATATATCTGATATCTTGAGTATCTAGGCCATTCATCTTTAAACTTTTAACTCGCTCTAATCACAAGCATATCCCAGCACAACAAGAAACAACTTCTTGAAGTAGAGAGAGAGAGAGAGAGAGAGAGAGAGAGAGAGAGAGAGAGAGAGAGAGAGAGAGAGAGAGAGAGAGAGAGAGAGAGAGAGAGAGAGAGAGAGAGAGAGAGAGAGAGAGAGAGAGAGAGAGAGAGAGAGAGAGAGAGAGAGAGAGAGAGAGAGAGAGAGAGAGAGAGAGAGAGAGAGAGAGAGAGAGAGAGAGAGAGAGAGAGAGAGAGAGAGAGAGAGAGAGAGAGAGAGAGAGAGAGAGAGAGAGAGAGAGGAGAGAGAGAGAGAGAGAGAGAGAGAGAGAGAGAGAGAGAGAGAGAGAGAGAGAGAGAGAGAGAGAGAGAGAGAGAGAGAGAGAGAGTAGGTTTTATCTGGGCAATCTACTGCCCTGCCTGTAAAAAAAGAAGAAAACACTTCTGTTTTCACTTAGTCTACCTAATCTTCATGGCTAGCCAGTCCCCCAAGTCCACGTTCACATAAAAGGGAGGAGGAAGACGGCATCTTGGAAAGCCAACTAGCTAAATGTTTACAAAAAATGCCACAGCAATGTATTTGTGCAGAAAGAAATCCCATTACCAAGCCTGATTATTCTGTCCTCAGAACAACCGAGTGTTTCCATGTGGAAAGACTTGTACGCTCTATTGAAAGACTACGACCACTACTACCTGAGAGCACAGCAGCTACAAATGACCCAACTGGAACGAGAGGAAATCCAGTTCAAAATGTCCAACTGTAATTCATTCCATTGACTTCTTCATCAGTACATGCTCATATTAGACACTACCGATACAGTATTGTAAGTAAACCTTAGTTCCCAGTGTCAGAGGGCTTGTCTCTCCTCTCTGAACTCTCCCTGAGAAGGCCTCATTTAGACAGAGAGAGAGAGAGAGAGAGAGTTAGTGGCCGTCCTTTTGGACTAGTAGGAAGAGGTGGACTGGGGGACGCAGAGGCTTTTCCTGCCACATTTCTCTCTGCCAGCGGCCTGACCCCCGAGTGCTCCCTGCCTGTCCCCCAGTCGCTCATGTGCTGCTGCTGCAGAGGGAGCCAGTGGTGGGGGCCGGGGGCTGGGGCCCGTACATCCTCGATCCAGCCTCAGCCCCCATCAATTATTCCCTGCAGTAGCCAGGCAGCCCCCGGCCCTAGGACCAGACATCAAGGAGGTGATAAAGGAAGCGTCCTTATCGCTAACACAACTCTCTTTAAAACACTATTTACACAGCCCAGACCCATCCTCCATCTCCATCCATCTAGCAGAGGACCCATTGACCAGGGTCTGGGATTCCATTTCTCCTATCCAATCTAAATAATGTTACTGTTAGCTCTAGCCACCTTCATACCGACTAAGGCATGATAGGACCTAAGCACTTTAACAGCCAGCAATGTTTAGCCCAGTAAAGATAGCCACAACAGTGCCGTCCGTCATTGATCATTACCTCTGTTCATTACCTCAAGAATAACATAGGCATAAGTCATCGTCTGTAAGAGGAAACAGGCTCAGAAGAAAATATATCTAATTGTTTTGTCCCTGGTCTCTCCTCTCCCTCTCCGCTCCTCTCCTCTGGCGCAGTGGGACTCTCTGAGCCTGTTTAGGCCTGGCCTGTGGGGGCTGTGGGACTCTGTTTAGGCCTGGCCCTGGGTCCAGGGGGCCAGACCGGGAGGTGCTAAGTACTTGGCATCCTCCCTACGGGCGGCCCGACTCAGCAGAAAGAGCCGGAGCGTTGCAGGGGAGAACCAGGGGGCCGAGAGGCGCTCGCCGCACCACATCAATCACCCTCTCCAATGACAAACTCACTCTCAGCAAGATGTATGTCACCAGCCACCAAAGCCAGTGAATCAAACATTACCAGCAGAATAGCGCCAGCTCTGGCCCCCATGGCTTAGTTTAGAAAGCATGGATAGAGAGGTGAGAAAGGTATACAAATAGCTTAATCCTTTGAAAACAAACGTTCCTCTTTTCCGGTTTCTCAGTCCCTGTTGCAGACCTTCCTGTATTTCACCAGCATACAACTCTTTTTTATTTATTTTTATTCAAAGAGCAAAATTATCTTTATCAACACATATCAATAAGAGTTGAATAACATTATAAGGCAAATATTCACCTCTTCCCGAAAATCTCAGCACAATTTCGACAATGTATGATGTCTGTAAATGCCATGCAAATTATGAAACGGATTTGAAATCATAAAAGTCATGCATGAAACCCCATAAACCTATACACTCGGTCTGCCCGGGCCGGCAGCCTTTATAACCACTAACCAGACAGATGCGGGCTGTCACAGAAAATACAGGGGCTCATTTCAATTCATTAAAGGGAACCAAAACCCTGTGCACGGCCCAGTGGTGAGGGTTAGCTGTGCTGTGTCCAGGCCCGGCAGTTACCAATGAACACACACATACAGACACAGACACACACAGAAAGTGAGGCCAGCCATTCAACTCCAGACTTTTTATAGGTCCAGTTAACATCACCGTCCTGGTCCTTCCACCAATATAAAATACAGACTGTGGACAGGAGCAGCAACTACCCCCCCCCCCCAGGCTGGTCGGTCGGTGCACCTGGCCCCCCATTTTAAACAAAGTGACTCCTACTTGAGTCCAATGTGTGCACGCCTCGACTCCACCCCCCATTTCCATAGACCTCTGGGATCGGAGACCAGACCTGGGCTGCCTGCATGTTCACATCAAATAAATGGCCGCTCCGTGATAAATGGTTCTATTAGCAATCCAGATTGTTAAACTCTGATATAAAAGATGGGAGCGGCCCATTCATTGCACCCCCACCCTTCCGGTCTACACGCATAGAGCCCTTTTTTTGGGATTTTATTTTATGCGTAAATAACATATTAAAACTCTGCATTAGCCCTGTCCTCTGATAGAGAAGATATTGTTGTGAATAAATAACACAGACAGGAGAATAAAACAGGGGGGATTCTATAATGGAGCTGGTCGGCCATGTCTGGTCCTCTGAGGTGGGCCCGACTTAGCTGACAAGGATCCACCAGCCCGTAGTAAACTACACACTGACAGTAAAGCTACAGCGCCGGGAACAGAGGCGGTATATTACAATGGTCTACTTTTCATTCCAAAGCAGGAGGCGGTTCTGCTCGGGAATGTGCTTTTTAAGTTCAAGGACCTTGTCTCTTTTGGCTGCTCTCATACTGCATACTCACTTATCTGTGTCTGGCAAACAGGAATAATAATGCATGTTATTGAGATAAGTAATTGCCCTGTCTTGGTGTGGTGGCAGATTTCAGACCTATGAAGCTGTAACTCGGTAAGCTGGTTCTACCCAGACCGGATTCTATTGGACTGAAGGTGTGAGTGTGTGGTGTTATTACGATTCAAATATGGACCGTGACACTATTCTAATGGTGATAGGGCAAAGGAGTTATGGGACGAGAGAGATGGATGCGGGTTTAACACAGCAGCTCCACTTTAGATCCGCAGCCAGGAGGGACAGAGAGAAACACAAGCCTGGAACACAGCACCAGGCAGAGGCCTAGCAGAACCTGAGCCATTGCAGACCAGGGGAAAGCATAGTTATAGCAGGGTCGGGAGGAGACAGAGGGTGGGGTGGCACAGGGGGCCTGCCTTGTTACCTCTCTCCAGGCCCCTTTGAAAGGGAAATCAACCTACTTTCAAGACCCTTTCTAGGGGGCTGAGGGAGCTTATCCACAGAAGACGATTGGCCCAATCAGAAGGGCCTCTCTATCGCTCGCTGCGGCCGAGAGTATTTTTAACATATGACCTCAGCGTGTGTGAATTGGCTCCATTGAGGAAGGCATACTGAGATTAAATTAGAGAGGGTGATCACATTAACAGATTAGGATTTTCGGGTTCGTAGGCGATCAAACGTTTTCTTAATTGCCAGAAGGCTCAGGTCTGGAACCATGTTCCTTCACGACAAAAGAACCATTGTTCAGACATTCCAAGCTCCATATTAGAAATGCTTATTCATGGCCAAGTCATATGATTTAAGTAGAGTAATACAAAATGAGTGAGTTAGCTGGAAATAAAATAGAATTGAATTAACGATATAGATGTCGACATGAAACAAGTTGTTGAAAACAAAGTCCCACTTGATTCATGTCCCATTTATAGTGTATTTAAAATACGCCCTAGATTGATTTAGCCTAATAAACAATTCATATTTCATTTCTTAATAATGGCAGGCCACCAAGCCCTTCGTTAAATAATACAAATGTCACTAAATCACGAGTAGTATTACCATTTCAAAGGTAGCCGTCAACCTGCATCTCTGTCAACCTGCACCTCTGTCAACCTGCATCCCTGTCAACCTGCATCCCTGTCAACCTGCATCCCTGTCAACCTGCACCTCTGTCAACCTGCACCTCTGTCAACCTGCACCTCTGTCAACCTGCACCTCTGTCAACCTGCATCTCCGTCAACCTGCACCTCTGTCACCCTGTACCTCTGTCAACCTGCATACCTGTCAACCTGCATCCCTGTCAACCTGCATCCCTGTCAACCTGCATCCCTGTCAACCTGCACCTCCGTCAACCTGCATCTCCGTCAACCTGCATCTCCGTCAACCTGCATCCCTGTCAACCTGCATCCCTGTCAACCTGCACCTCCGTCAACCTGCATCTCTGTCAACCAGCACCTCTGTCAACCTGCATCTCCGTCAACCTGCATCTCCGTCAACCTGCATCCCTGTCAACCTCTAAAGGAAAGGCCATGTTGTCCACTGTGCTTTGCTCTACCAGCACTGTGATACTCTGGAGGTTAAGAACAAGGTCTTTCAACCTCATTATACTGGTCTTTCATCACACATTCAGTGACATCTTTAAAACATGCATTCTCTCTCTGTCTGTCTCTACTCATCGCGGTGGACACTAGTCTTGAACGTCATTTCAAAGACAAAACTATCCGTGTTATTAGTGTCCTCATACGTGTGTTAATTGAATTTATCAGTGACATCTTGAAATGGGTCTAATTAACGAATGAGCTTTTTGCCCTTCTGATAGGTTAAAGAATTAGGATTCACTCTGAATTAAATTAGGAGAAAAACGACTGGATTCTGTAGCAATAATTCTTAGTAGACATTTAAGACATCACAGAATCGCCCTTATAGACCCCTACTATTTGAACTCTTTGTCAACTCAAATTGTCTTTCCATATTCTCACGCAAAATCCTTCAATTCTTGTTGGACTAACGGGCCCGTGCTCTGCAAACTCCACAAGGCTATGAAAACAAACTTGAGGTCTATAGAAGGTTTCAAAAAAATTGGGATCTGATGTCAATCGTTAGGGACAAAAAAATGAATGGCCTATTTTTATCTTTGTTCTTCCTTAAACAATTAATGGATATTTCTTTATCATGGCAGGCCACCAAGCCCTTCATTAAAGAGTAAAATTGTCACTAAATCACAAGAAGTTCTATTACCATTTCAAAGGTAGCCGTCAATCTGCATCTCTGTCAATCTTTGAAGGAAGGGTCATGTCGCCCCCTGCAACTCTACTCTACCAGACATTTTTAGTAATTTATCAGTGTGATACTCTGGAGGTAAGAACAAGGTCTTTCAACCTCATTATACTGGCCTTTCATCACACATTCACTGACATCCTTAAAACATGCATTCTCTCTCTGTCTCTCCCGACCGCCCGATGAAAGAGGTACACTGCTACTTTTCATTCATTTCAACAAACACAGCCAATTGACCTTTCCCAGGCCAGCGCCATGTAGTTATACAAGACATTAATCAGAGATTATGCCCCCAAATCGAGCCACGTCACTGTCTTTAGTCTTTATGATCTTCTCCCCGTGTCTCACACACACACACACACACACACACACACACACACACACACACACACACACACACACACACACACACACACACACACACACACACACACACACACACACACACACACCTATGCTACAGTACCTGTTCAGTATTAATGATGCTCTTTAACAGGGCCCTGCATAACATTACTGATTCCTATCAGCTCTACTGTAAGTCACCTCTGACTGCTCCAGGTGCTACAGGAAGAGCCTTATTGGGGACGATTAGAGCCCAGAGCAACTTCTCCCAAGACAGCGTTTTATCTTTGATATGTATAGTTCATGTGCATGTTCTCTCTCAAACCTCCTCCTTACCCCCGGCCCAGTCAGTCTCTGTAAGACCTTGGCTTGTGTGACAGTCTTACAGTGTGAACGGGAGTAAAGGGATGCAGGGACCCTTTTCCTTACAGTAAAACCTGTGTCAGCAGGAGCTCAAACCAACCTGGAGTCGAGGTGCACATAAGAACAGAGGCGGACCCTTATCCTTGCAGTAAAACTAAAACCGTTTCCTCCCTTCTTCTTTGAAAGTTATTGAAGAAAAGTGTACAGTACCTCTGGTGACACCTGAAGGTGAGAGTTTCCTCGGGAGGTCAGTGAAGCCGTTTCCATCCAGACCAAAGCCTTTCTTCTCTGTGGTCGTCGGGGCAGAGGTCTCCATTCTGGACAGCAGAAGCTCTGAAGGAAACGACATGAGGTGGCATCGTCATTATCATATCATCATATGACATGTATACATAGTAGGCCAGTGATATTTATCCAGCAGGACACATTATATTGTAGGCCGCATCTTCTGAAGAAATCCACTGTTTTTTCGCAACACGTTTGAACATAAGGGGGTGTTATTCTTCGCAAGCGAGGCTGAACAATCAGGTCAAATAGCGCTGGATGAAAAGATCCACAGTTAAATAAACTTGGATGCCAGCCAGGCTAGGTTACGCCAAACCACCTTTGGAGACAGCAAACCGTAGCACGAATCACTGGGGTCCTGGAAGAAAACAGCAACTCAAATGAGACTTCGTTCAGGACAAAACCACGACATGTTTGCACTGCAACCAAGGATAAGCGGCTAGGTTCAACGAAGGTAAACAAGCGGCGCGCTGCCTGCCAAGTCATTCTTCGTTTATATGGCTGTTTGAGAGACAGTCAGATTTGCACACTGCAGGCTGGCCTCAGTTCAGTTGATGTTGTAGTTTGCTAACACCTGCTTTACATAGTGTAGGCAAGATTTTTCCTTGAAGGTGTTGTAAAGTCTGGGCTTAGTGTATCTAGATCGTAATGGCTGTCTTCTTAATAAGACTCCTGCCAAGACTACGTGTAAGTGGGGGGGGGGGTATGTGGAGATGGGGGAGGAGGAGCGGTAAACTGTCCCTCCTCTGAAGTGCTGCGACACATGGTCGTATCTTCCCCCGGCGTAGACTGGCCGGACAGACGGGAGGCAGAGGAGACAGAAGAGCCAGGGCTATGGGACGCTACAGGTGTCAGACACCACACTGACAGATGGAAACGAAGGTAAACAAATGACCAGGGGCACGCTTGATCTCTCCTGTTGGTCACCAGGGCCCTCCCCTCTCCTCAACTCCTCATGTTCTCTCCACTCCACTCCTCTACTCTCTCCTCCCCTCCCCTCGACTCCCCTTGTTCTCTCCTCTCCTCCCCTCTCATCGACTCCTCCTCTCCTCTCCTCTCCTCTCCTCTCTCTTGTTCCATGACACTGATGAGGAGGGCATGTCAATAAGATCCACTGATAATTAAAAGGCTTTCAACACTCCATGACACTAATCCCAACCTCACCTAAATGTGTGAATGGCACATATTATTACAAGGGTGTAATGAATGACCAGAAGGAGGGTTGAGCAGCTAAAAACTCTAGCCTGGCTGATGTTAACTAATGAAAACCCCAATACACCAAAGGACTGGCTGACAGGCTGAATGACACTACACTAGTGCTCTCATGTGCCACATTTACCACCTTCCCCACAAAGCAGCGTCGGTGGAGAAAAAGGGCCCCTGGCCCCCCACACTTGCAGGACTGTCTCAAAGAGACACCACAGCAGTAATGACAGTAGACAAAGCTGTTCATCAGGCCTTTACCTCCCGCCAACCCTCCCAGCTTGTTCAAGGGGCAGTAAACTGTGTTTTAACAATGTAGACCTACAAACTCACTGTCTGTCCGGTCTGTTTAACTGTTTCCCCATGTCAACTGTTTGTGACTCAGTCTGTGAAAATTAAATGGGATCTCAAGAATGGCACAAAACGTTCAGTTCATGTCAAGTGTGTGTGTTTGTGCATGTGTGTGTGTGTGTGTTTTTGTGCATGTGTGTGTGTGTGTGTGTGTGTGTGCGCGCATTCGTGTTCCTGAGTGTGTCTTTGTGTGTGCCTTTGTGTCAAGATATGAATGTCTTATCTCTGAGAGTCGTGGCTAAATCTGTTGATGGTAGAAACAATAAAGCATACCTTTATTAAAGTTGAAAAGCGAAATAAATAAATGTGAGGGAATAGACGAGTATTATTTTAGTAGCCAGGAGATGGTTAATTACCATGATAATAAACCCAGCAGTAGATTTGGATACACAGCTGTGAGAAATAATGAACTTCTACCTCCTATAGTTAACCGCCATTACCTTTAAACACGACACACAATGATCCATTTAACCGTGAAAATCGAACAATGCAAGGCCTAACAAAAAGGTTATTTATGACAGAAGAACAGCAACTCAAACTACTTTCCCATTCAGCCTCTGTCTTTGTGTTGAAACCCATGTCTGTTTGTTTTAGCACCTCGGTCTTGAACTGAAGTTCCCTCCAATAAGACTCAGCTCTCATTTCCTTTCAGGAGCTCTGAGAAGAGAAGAAGCTCAATTTTGTACAGAGTATATCCCATGTGTCTCTAAACCCCCACCCTACTAGATCTACAAAGGTAAAGATTTAATGCGCTGTGTTCTGTTCCTACTCTTCAACTATTGTACAGTTGAAGTCTGAAGTTTACATACACCTTAGCCAAGTACATTTAAACTCAGTTTTTCACAATTCCTGACATTTAAACCTAGTAAAAATTCCCTGTCTAAGGTCAGTTAGGATCACCACTTTATTTTAAGAATGTGAAATGTCAGAATAATAGTAGAGAGAATGATTTAGTTCAGCTTTTATTTCTTTCATCACATTCCCAGTGGGCCAAAAGTGTACATACACTCAATTAGTATTTGGTAGCAATGCCTTTAAATTGTTTAACTTGGGTCAAACGTTTCGGGTAGCATTCCATAAGCTTCCCACAATAAGTTGGGTGAATTTTGGTGTGCTGCGGAAAAGGAGGAAGGTCAAAAGGGGGGTGAGTGTAACGGATGTGAAACGGCTAGCTTAGTTAGCAGTGTGCGCTAAATAGCGTTTCAATCGGTGACGTCACTTGCTCTGAGACCTTGAAGTAGTAGTTCCCCTTGCTCTGCAAGGGCCGCGGCTTTTGTGGAGCGATGGGTAACGACGCTTTGAGGGTGACTGTTGTTGATGTGTGCAGAGGGTCCCTGGTTTGCGCCCGGGTATGGGCGAGGGACGGTTTAAAGTTATACTGTTACATTTAGTTCATATCTGCTCTTGGAATTAAGACCTTGTTAGTGAAAGGAGGATTAGAACAACAAGAGGAACGTCCCCATTGGTTTAGCTATGAGGGTTGAAGCTGTGTTTTGCCTACTTGAGTTTGCACACAGGAAGTGGACTGGACAGTGGGTTAACTAGATAACTGTACTCAATCACTTCTCAGTCTCTTAGGGATGAGGAACATCTTTCCATTCCAATCTTATTCAGACAGTTTCCCGATTATTACTCTTCAATGACTTGAAACTACAATGACTCATAAGTACTGAGGCCAGTTTCTGAAGGGACTGAAGCACGGGCGTCGGGCACTTTCTGGAATTTATGGTTACGTGTCCTCCCCCTCTGAAAAATTGTAAATCTCGTAAAAGCAGCCCACATACTGTTTATGAATATTAGCACAAGTAGGGAGATCCCTTGTGGTGGCCTTTGAATGTGAAGAATCTTTATCATTTGGCTCGCTGTATGTTTGCAACGTAGACTATATGCAGAAAATGTTCAAGTTTAAACGGGGTTGTTGTGCCTAACAATGGAGACCAAACCATTTGAATAGGTGAAATCCCCTCTCAAAAGGCCCACCAAGGATCTTCTGAGAACACTCTCTGGGGAGTGTAGTAGTCACTGGATGAGTCTCTAGCCTAGAAACGTTTCATCACAACAAGGGCTATCACAGACACAAGAGCAGTGGCGTGTATTCATGGATGCCAAGGGAAACCGGGCATCCCCCAAAACATTTACCATGACATATTTTTGAAAACCCAACATTAAATAATGTATCTTTTGTCTCTCCGTGTTTCATAATATTCCTTCAATTTGCAAGAGGCTGAATGTATCTCACCAGAGAAAGCATCCGAGCGAGGGAAACAGCGCCCCCTCTGTCTGTGTACGTGTAGGCCATCTATCTGATGCTGTCTGGTCAAAAAGAGTAGGACATTGTTGCCACCCGTAGCATTGAATTCAAGGAAGCCAGCGAGCATTCGGCCTCCCTTGATAAAAAAAAAAGTTATAATAATAGCCAACCAGCGTTGAACTAAATTGAGAGAGGTCAAATGTGAATGATCCTGGCAAAACCCCCCAAAAAAGTGTCAAGGGAAGCCAGTTTGGATTTGGCTTCACTCCAATCACATCACATCGAGAGCATACGTCATTGACAGAATCAACTTGAATTGTTGCATCTTGTTGCGTTGTTGTCCGGTGGCTAGCTAGCTAGCTAAAATTGGCCCTTTCTAAATTAGCCATGGATGGAGATAGGGATTTGGACTTATGGTTTTACTTAATTCTCAATACTGGCCAATTATTATAACATTGATTCTGATTCAACCATAAATTCAAACATTGTGCCCCTGGCCTGAGAGGTTGGAACAAAAAAAATACATGTGTGTACTGTATGGTAGAGTCACAGATCGTTCCGTCAACATGAAAGAGAGGAGGATGGTATTGGCATTTCTCTACATGAAGGGTGAGTCAACGTGTTTTTTCTACTCGACCACACACACACACACACACACACACACACACACACACACACACACACACACACACACACACACACACACACACACACACACACACACACACACACACACACACACACACACACACACACACACACACACACACGCGGCAGGGTAGCCTAGTGGTTGGACTAGTGACTGGAAGTTAACCCACTGTTCCTAGGCCGTCATTGAAAATAAGGATTTGTTCTTAACTGACTTGCCTGGTTAAATAAAGGTACAAAAACACACAGAAATCAGAACCATGGACAGCAACATCATATTTAGCTTACGTTGATTGGACTAAATAGGTTTTGGTATATTTTCGATGTCACTGTATTAGACTAAGCATTGGTGATTTGATGGTGTCGAAATGTTGAAGTTGAAATGGTGCTGGAATAGTGGCGGCAGCTCATGTTTTCTTTGCAACTTGCAGTAACTCTCCGTGGTTCTAAATCAATAGTTGTTTAGTGGTCTGAAAATGTCAAAAACATGAACTTACTCGAACATGCTGTAGGTCATGTAACTGTTCACCGAAAAGAGGTTGCTCTCCGGTTATGTGATGAAACACAGGTGTGGTTGAATTTATTCTGCCATTGAGTCTTCTTACTGTCTCAGCCTTAGGCCTATATATCACGGTGTCAAGGCATATGAACTAACAGGTTATAGAGCAAACAACACAATTATCACAACACATACAGTAAGTTGTAATATGGCTTTTTTCCCTGGCTTGGCTTCCCTGGTGACTTTACCCACGCACCGCTACCGCATAAGAGCAGACCGGAGCCTGGGAATCCACACTGAATCACCGCTATTCACTACCACACAATACATATCATGATTATTTCACTTCAATTGGTGTTTCACTTCAATTAGTGAAGTCAAACAATAGAGAAACGAAGCATGATTCAGGTAAGAATCCCAAAAGTCACATGCCGAGGCTGAGACTGAGTGGTCCTGAGGGGCAGTGATGCTCCTCTCTCTCTCTATAGGATCAGAGGAGATTGCTTGGTTGGCTTGTTGTGGTCAGACGAACCAGAGAGGAGACGAGATGAAGAGAGGAGCCCCGTGGATAAGAACCCATCCCCTGCCTGTAAGTATAGTATCCTGTGGGCGATCTCTTTAGGTCCTGGCAATGTCATACAGATGTTGAGCTTACGGCTCCAACTCCACGTCAGAGGAGAAACCACCTACGAGAGGATTTAGCCTGTCACCCTGACTCAGCCCAAAGAATGACTGCTCCTCTCTCGTCTGTTAGAGATAGAGGCCTCTTCAGGCAAAGAGGAGGAGGCGCTCGTCTCTAAACACAGATTCACTGTAGCAAACAGGGCTCGCTCCGCTATGTGTACTGCCCAGAGCAACGAGGGTTGCGCCCTGGGCCTTCATATCCCTGAGCAACAGTGAAGTGGCATGTGGGCATTGATTAACCACTTGGTATCCCCACTGTCTTATCATCCAGAGGCCAAATGGTGTGTTAATTAAACTGTGTTACACACCTCATGTTTTACAGCCACTGTTTGGACTCCTTCCGTCATCTCTGCTGTTGGCAGCTGAGGCTCTAAAAGGGTGAGTAACTGTTCATCACTAAAACGTCACCCTGATCAGCAACGCCCTGATCTCACTATTTAGCGCAACATTAACCTCTTAACCAATCAGTAAGCTCCTGCTCAGAGGAAGCTGTCGCCATGACAGGGAAGCACCACAGCCAGAGGGATCTCTTCAAACACCCTTAAGCCATGGCTGTAACCACTCTCCAGTCCGTCCACCAGCCACAGCTGTCAAACAGCGGCATAACAGAGTGAAACACACACAGCTCACCTTAAACTCCATGCAGTACTAATGGCTACTGACACCGTGGAAGGCCCAGTGACCCCAGCGAGGCTCTGGTGCTCAGTGTGAAGGCATAAGGGCCCACAGGATGAAGACTGCTACTGCCCCTGACAGTCCTTGGCTGCGTCCCAAGTGAGACCCTACTCCCGATATAGTGCACTACCCTATGGGCCCTGGTCAAAAGTAGTAAATAGGGAATAGGGCGCCCCTTTAGAATGCAGTCCTTGCCTTCTACAGGGAGGAGCGAGGCCTCGTAGGGCCCATGGAGAGCCCCAACCAGATCCTGACCCTGCGCCTGATTGTAGGAGCTGGGAGCTGTGTGCTGCCGTGTGGGGAGAAGATGGTAAAGGGGATTGATTGCTAAGGGATAACACATGGGCTGGGTGTATACCACATGTAAGACAAGCCCTGTCCTGGGTTCTCTAGTCTGTCAGTAAGGAGTCTGTGGCTTGGCAGCGTTTCAGCTCTTTTCCAATGTCATCACTTGTCGTCCTGATCTAATACAGAACCCCTACAGGCAGGATTTGGGTTGTCTGCTTTGAAGCTATTCAGCGCTGACAAATAAGTTATCACATCTCAAGTTTCTTACCTTGCCATGGCCAAATCATGAATGCACTTCTTTATGCGAAATCAAAACGACCCCTTACCCTCTGACACCATTCAAAGTCCACTGATTCCCTGGCACCCGTCACTGGTTTTAGGCTGCATTTGAAATGGTTGGTGTTGTTGATTCTGTTTACTTCTTTTCACTGCACGAGGACATTTCTGTTACTGATATCTGTCTCTCTCTGGCATCACAGATTACACACACACACACACACACACACACACACACACACACACACACACACACACACGCACGCACACGCACACACACACACACACACACACACACACACACACACACACACACACACACACACAAAAACACACACACACACACACACACACACACACACACACACACACACACACACACACACACACACACACACACACACACACACACACACACACTCCCTGTTGCTGTAAAAAGGAGTGAGGAGAGATCATCAGGGTTATAGCGTCCCTTCAGGAATGAATTAACTGGTGAATCAAAGCAGAGCCATAGGAACTAAGAGTCGCACTACATTAAATACAGTACTGAGGAGCAGAGGATGAGAGGAGGAGAGAGGCCCATGTCCCCTGTGGCCCTCTGGTCCGGACCTTTGATTTCTCGTGTGTGTGTGTGTGTGTGTGTGTGTGTGTGTGTGTGTGTGTGTGTGTGTGTGTGTGTGATGCCATTGCATGAATGCTATTGCATGAAAGCTCTGTTTTCATCATGTATAATTGCATTTGTGTTAAAATAGATTTTTCTGCATATGATACAGTATCTTAGTATGAGGGGCACAACTGGTTGGGATTGATTAATAACAATTAGAATCTAGATTATGCAAAAACAAAGATATGTGAGAGAGAGGGAGAGAGAGAGAGAGAGAGAGAGAGAGAGAGAGAGAGAGCAAGACAGAGCGAGAGAGAGAGAGAGAGAGAGAGGACATTAGAGTAAGATAAAGAGAAAGAAATCAAGAGAGGGAGAGAAAGAGAGAGAAATAGAGTAGGCTAAAGAGAAAGATATATATATACTGTATATGGAGAGATAGAGAGATAGAGAGAGAGAGGCTCAGTGAGCACAGCCTTGCCATTGAGAAGTGTAGACACAGGAAAACCTGGCTCCCTGTAGAGGAAACCTGAGACAGGGCTGCATTTCCTGAGAAAATGTCAAAAATATAAAACAATTAGAGTGTCATTTCCCCAAATTTGAAACCCTAATTCAAGGTTTCAAAGACCTCTGTGATGAGAGTAGGCTACCAGTCCTGTTGGGGGAGGACGCAGAGACCTGTGGGTTGGCAGCGCACTACATTGCTGCCTGCCATAAGATGAGGGACAGTGTTTGACAGACCAATCAACCTGCACATGTACTCTACTGTATGCTTATTGTTATTGTTCAGTTATTTTGACCCTTGGTTATTGTTGTTACTGTTGTCCCGTTGACAATTTTGATTGATAAGCTTTGGCAATATGTACATTGTTACGTCATGCCAATAAAGCAAATTGAATTGAAATTGAGAGAGTGAGAGAGAGAGAGTGAGAGAGAGAGAGAGAGAGAGAGAGAGAGAGAGAGAGAGAGAGAGAGAGAGAGAGAGAGAGAGAGAGAGAGAGAGAGAGAGAGAGAGAGAGAGAGAGAGAATATAGAGGCAGTCTGATCGAAAGAAATTAAATAAGTATGACCTGTAGATATCTACAGTGATTGAGCTGAGACTCTTAAAAGCTAAAATTTGAATGTGTTGTTAAGATGGTCTTATAATGCAAGATACATCCCAGCTAGCACATTTGATTCCTTGGAAGTTGTGGGAACGTACATTTTTGGTTTTCCATTTATTCTGGGAATGAAACCATAAGTTTCCTGACTGGTAAAAGTGAACATTTTTTTAAATGTTCTGAGAACAGAAGTGAAAATTTGGCCTGTTCTGGGAAAGTTAATTTTTAGGTTGCAGGGAAGTTCTTGGAACATTTTACGGTGGTTCCCTGAAGGTTTTCCTTGGAGGTTTTATTCATGTTATGAGAATGAATATTATTGGTTATTTGAAGATAATCATTTAACGTTCTTAGAACATGTTTCAATAATACTGCTAACTTGAGCTAACAGTTTTGAGCTCCGACAGAAATGAATCTGCTTAAGTATTAATCATGCAAACACATGTATTTTTTTATTGTGGAACGGTTTCAGGGAGATTCAAACCTATAATCTTTAGCTAGCATGCCATGTGTTTTCTTTACTCATACAGAGCTGGTCATTTTTGTCTATTCAAACAGAACTCATTTCAAAGGAAACAAGCATTTATAAGATCAAGTGTGGCCAATTAGTGGGCGTGGCCAACACTCCTGAACACATTTAACAAGATAGAGGATAGAGAGAGATTTGTTTACATTCTTAGAACGTTCTTTGAATGATACTAACGTTTTCTTGTGGTTTTCATGGAACATTTTCTAAATGTTCTGAGACCATGACTTTAAATAAAACCATGACGAAACCTATAGAAATCGTTATGCTGAATTACTAAATGAATTACAGGAATGTTCTCGGAACAATTTGAGAACATTACTTAAATAGAACCATAAGGAAACATGTAAGAAAAGTTATGCTGAAGTACTGAAATTCACACCTAAGAAACGTGAATGTTATGCACTAGCTGGGCACCCTGCACCATTCCCAGAACATTGTGGGAAGGTTGTACGCAAAATAACCATAGGACAACCACACTCTCACCAAGCTCTAACAAACATATGGTTCTCAGAATGTTATGTGCTGGCTGGGATATTGGCCTCTTTTTTTTAATAACATTTTTTCAAATGAAAGAAAACTTATATTAGACAAGGCAGTGTAACGAGCAGATAAATAGTTGATGGAGGCTAAGTTAAACAATGGAATTCAACAAAGTGTGATTAATATTCAAATTCCCTCCAAAGATAGCAATTGTTTTGACCTGAGCCAGATGTGATGTGGTGTTGAGAGGAATAGTACAACAATGTTCACGCCTTTGTCTGAGCCAAAGCTGTAGAAACAGCCAAGCTGGATAACTGTATAATACCATTTACACGAAGGTGAAAATTCATGGTATTAAAACTGACAGTTTCAAACTTTGCGGTCAGAGTTTTCCCTCTGAAACAGAGGAAAGCATAGTTTACACAACCTGACAAAATCGACTCACTTCACATGATGTAATCCATAAGGACTGTGCCATAAGAAATATGTGAGGTGAGCCACTGTTTTTTAGTGGTTCTAGTGTTGTCCCCTTAGGACAGAGACAGTTAATGCTGCCTTTGTCGATAGAGCCATAGCGCAAGTACACACACACACACACACACACACACACACACACACACACACACACACACACACACACACACACACACACACACACACACACACACACACACACACACACACACACACACACACACACACACACACACACACACACACACACACACACACACACACACACACACACACACACAGCCTCCAGGGCAGACTGCTGTGGTCAGGGGCCTCTCTGAACAAACCAAAATATTAGTTTTATGGAGGGTATGTCAGCAATTACTACTCTTTGCTGTGTGGGAAGAAGGGAACCTCTGAGAGAGAGAGGGGGAGAAAGAGATAGAGAGAGGGAGGGGAGGGGAGGGAGGGGAGGGGAGAGGAGAGGAGGGGAGGGGGAGGGGAGGGGAAGGGAGGGGAGGGGAAGGGAAGGGAGGGGAAGGGAGGGGAGGGGAGGGGGAGAGTAAGTAAGCATTTCACTGTTAGTCTACACCTGTTGTTTATGAAGCATGTGACAAATAACATTTCATTTGATTTGAGAGAGGGAAGGGGTTAGTCATGTCATGTGATTTAGTGTAGTTTGATTGTAAATTCCCACTTCTTAACAGTTGGACATCAGATAGCATTTAACACAGTAATTTCTCATCTTTTCAAACAGGCAGAAATAAGAATAAGGTAGCATCCAATTCGAAAGTTTATTTCACTACATGGTAATGCAAATGGATGGTTTAAGCCTTAACCAACCTGTTATTTCTAGTGTTTAGCCAGTGGCATTTCCTTCCCCCTGCCTGAACGACTTCCTAGGCCAGATCGCTTAATTGGTGCTGTGTTCTTGTTTATGGGGATAAGATACTTTTCAATCCTCTCAGTGGGGAGTTTGACTCACATCCAGGCATCTCCCCTGCTCCTCGCTCTCTCCTGAATACTAGACTCAACTTCTATTCCACTTTTTCAAACACTTAAGAAACCAGGAAATCCCTCTCTTTTTGTCTGCGTTCTCTGGAGAAAAGAAAAGCTAGCAGAATCAATAAAGGCATTCGTGGAGTGGGCCAGCGATGTGAAAACGGCTGCAGAATGGCTCTGCTTGGTGAGTGTCTACGTCCCAAATGACACCATATTTCCTATCCAGTGCACTGCTTTTGACCAGGGCTGGATAGGATGCCATTTGAGAGGCTGAGATGAAAGTGGGGGTAGGTTGATGACCGCAGCCCCAAGCCTCAGTCGCCTTTGAATAATGTGAATGGCCCATCATTTCTTTAAACCTTTTCAACTCTTCGTTGCCTGACTGCTGGAACCCTTCATTCTGCACAAAAACTTTTTTTCTAGTGCAAATGAACTAAACCAGCCAACAGGACATTCACGTAAAAACACACAGGTCCCAGTCCAGAACCAACTCTGTTTGGAAACAGAGAGTGGTAACATATTAGAGGAAGGTATTGATTTATTCAGAACCTTTTTTGATATTGACACTCATCTTCGTACATTTCGATTATAATGCTTATCTCTATTAACAAGCACCTCTAGCTTATTTTCTCTCAAATAAAAACAAGACTATTAGCAAATGCATCTTCAAATGTTGTTTCATGTTTTGATTGTAATTTATTCACACATTAATCACACACCAGGGAAACATTAACAATGAATATTAATTGCATCCATTGAAATGCACAGCAATGTAGATTTTCTGCATTGAGTGTGACTGCTAATGACTCAGTAGTAAACACACGCATTTTCTGCTAGTTGGATACCTTTCAGATTCAGGGGATTTAGGAACGGTATCTTTCAATCAAGTAGGCTAAAGTCACGAAAGCTCAAATTAAATCTAGAATCCTTCATTAAAACAATAACAAAGCGAACATCCAGACTCTGTTTTGGTAAAAAGCTGAGGGATGGGCCTGGAGACATGTAACCACGCTCAAATTCATATACACAGCTATGGATGCAAGGACTGACCATCCATGATGTCAAAATTATGGTTTGAACCATGTTCTGAGGTTTTACAGCGTTTGTTTACATTTACATGATTTACAAATATAAGGACTAAATATTGGACTAAAACAAGCTTATATTTGGGGTTATGATGCGGTACGACAGTTGAACTAAATTTATATTCTTCAAAAATCAATGGGTATATCATTTAAAAAAATGTAAGTAAATGTTTTTATGTAGCAACTAAGGATTCTCGCTATGCAACCATAGGGCTATGATGTCTCGTGCACAGCTCTGAGCGCATCTACTGACAAATAGATCAAGTTGCAGCGGAGCATTTGTGACATTCCAATGTGAAGTCGGTTAAGTTGAAAGTGGAGATGTTTCAAGTAACTCCGAATGGGACGTTTTGTCTAAATCTATATGATTCATGTTCACAATTTTCATAGTTTTGTATTTATTCTGTATGGTCAACATTCCAAAGAAAACGCTATTTTAATAGGTTACGTTTTAAATAACATTTTAGGCAATTCAAAGTAACAATTTCAAATTTGCATTGAAATGAATATTTCAAATGATTGACTAGCCTATTCACAATAAGAATAATATTCTAATAATGAATAAGAAATATGATTTCCAGAGTTCATCATCACATGCATGTCCAGTCCACCTACCCCAGTGGTGATGACTGTGGTCGGTATGGTCTGACCCGGTGCGTCTCCCTCGGTTCTGTTTGCCCACTAGTTCTGTACAAGCAACGCGATCGAAGATTACCGTTAGGTCAAACTTTCTCGGTCAAAAAGCAAGAAGTAACAAATTCCTTCCAATGCAAGGATGAAATCCATAAGTTATATTCTAGTAGCCTAAACACGATCAAGACTAACTACATTCCTCTTCCCAACTTGTCATAAAGTTCACCGTAAAACTTTATGTGTGTCGACTCAACTTTTTACAATCCATCACCGAGAATAAACGAAACAAGTTTTTGAAATCGATCCTCCCTTACTAAGAAAACATTTGCACGATATCGAACGTTGTAGCCTGAAGAGGTCTAAAAGGTTTGAGGGTGGTTCGTTCTTCGTCAGAAATGTGGTATTGAGACGCCAGGCTGGTATGTTTTCAATCTGGTTCTCTCTCTCCCCCCTCTCTCTCTTCTCTCACTCCTCGCTAGCTCTCCGGTGAGTATTTCCATTTGCTGTACCAGATGGGCCGGGCTAGCCAAACCAACTAAGGCTCAAGGTTTAGGGAAAAGTTGTGTAAAGTTTCACCATTGTTTAATATTAAGAGTTTGACCTGCATCCAAGCTCCCCATAAGGTTTTAGTGTCTCAGCCAATTAAAATAGACATGTTTTAAATATACTTATATGTATATATTTAAAACATATTAGACTAGGGTTTGTATGTGTAGGATATTTTATGTGTAGATAGGATGTAAAAGTACGAAATAATTGCATAATAATAACATTACATTTAGATAAATGAACAAACTTGAGTCGTTTTGTATGCTGAAATGTATGTAATGTTTTTATCCTCAACAGTAAACAACCAACGTCCTTACCACCCGAATTCCAGCCCTTCTTATTACCTTGAAGTGCAGACACTGAAACGTGTGTAGCCCCATTTAACGATTCATTCAATTAATTACATAAATTATAACAAATATGATCATTAATGCCTATTTGGAATATTGGAGCCAAGAAACACAAATCTGCCATAACAAGATAATTACCCTAATGTATGCCATAGGTATTTAGTCTTACTATAATGGATTAATAATGTATTCATTTTGACAATCATATCCATCCACGACATGTTGTCTATCCCAATTCTCTAGAGCACCTGTGATTGAGCAGTTATTAATCAATCGAACTAAAGATATTGGACATTTGGAGAATATAGGCTTATGTAATTTCTAGAATTGATTCTAACTCAAATTGTATGTACGTCCATTCCTTCTTAGACCATTGAACGGTTTTATTTACATGGCAGAACTGTATTTATTGTATATAGGCCTGGTATATTTTCCAGTAACTGCCGTGATTGCTGCAGACAGCACAGAACGGGCCCTTTTCCTTTCTAACCATTCAGACAAGTTCCAGTCTAAAATTCAGTCAGTGTTCAAAAAACAAGCATACAGGTAGGCCTACGGTCTGTCACTTTATTTAACCAGGCAAGTCCGTTAAGAACACATTCTTATTTACAGTGACAACCTACCGGGGAACAGCGGGTTAACTGCCTTGTTCAGGTGCAGAACGACAGCTTTTTGTTGTTGTTAGCTTGGGGATTCGATCCAGCAACCTTTCGGTTACTGGCGCGGCGCGGCGCAACGCTCTAACCCCTAGGCTAGGCTAACACTAGGCTACCTTCATCCCGCATTCTTTACAAATATATATGAATATATTAACCAATTGATATATTTAACCAATAGTCCAGTAGCAAAGCTGAATATGGTCATTTCATATAAAACAATGACATCTAGTGGAACGATGGATAACTTGCATGGACAAAGACATTTAGAGAGCTGTCAATAGGTCTGTCTACCTTGGGCAATTAGAGCCTCCGTAGTTTACAGTGCAGAACATTTGGAATCAAATGCAATGTATTCTAAGTAACCCCATCCATCATGGTAGAGATCGGTGCATTCTACAACCCACAGGGGCCTACTTCAGAACTCATATAGAGGCCATAGCAGTGCACTGTGTGTCCATGACTGTTTTTAAAGGTTTGTTCACCAAGTACCAAGGGACTTTCGGGCCTTGTTCTTGTGCCAGAAGATCGTAAAGACAGGATTTTTAATGAGTATCTTGGCATCCTGTCATCAGAAGAAAAGAAAACAAGAGAGAGGAGGGGTAGAGGCCTTGGGAGGGAAGAGGCAAAGAGGTGTCAGAGTTGGGGTGTGGTTGATGGTTGCACAGTGAAGTTATTGTGAGATCATACTTGTGAGATTTTTCCGTATGATCTCACACATTCCTAAAACAGCACCACCGCCTCCTGTATACAGATAGAGCCAATGAAGTCAATGTTGCGTGCAGCTGTGGGTTTTCAAAGTCCGTTCATTTGTGTTTTTTTTAGCATGTATTGGAAAACAATATGAAAAGCAAAAATGGTTTCCAGCACCGCACGATACAATTGAATTACTAATGTTTCTTCCATATTACACCACGTAGCGGCAGTAAGTCTCCTGTTGTTGATACGTTGACCCTTACTGAGATATTCATTAACCATATTTCTGTTCTTGAGTGCGTTACTACTGCTTCAGTATCTGGTCCTCTGTAGCTCAGTTGGAAGAGCACGGCGCTTGCAATGCCAGCAGTGGGTGCAATTCAAATGTATACGCCCATTAGAGTTAGCCGCTTTGGATAAAAGTGTCTGATAAATGGAATATATTATTATACAGTGCATTCGGAAAATATTTAGACCCCTTGACATTTCCCACATTTTGTTATGTTACAACCTTATTTTAAAATGGATTAAATAAAAACAAATCCTCAGCAATCTACACACAATACCCCGTAACGACAAAGCAAAAACAGGTTTTAAGAAATTTTGCAAATGTATAAAAAACATAAATACCTTATTTACATAAGGAATTCAGACCCTTTGCTATGAGACTCGAAATTGGACTCAGGTGCATCATGTTTCCATTGCGCATCCTTGAGATGTTTCTGCAACTTGATTGGAGTCCACCTGTGATAAATTCAATTGATTGGACATGATTTGGAAAGGCACACACCTGTCCTACAGTTGACAGTGGATGAAGACAGTGCATGTCAAAGCAAAAGGAAAGCCATGAGGTCGAATGAATTGTCCGTGGAGCTCCGTGACAGGATTTTGTCGAGGCACAGATCTGGGAAAGAGTTCTAAAACATTTCTGCAGCATTGAAGGTCCCTAAGAAAACAGTGGCCTCCATCGTTCTTAAATGGAAGAAGTTTGGAACCACCAAGACTCTTCCTAGAGCTGGCTGTCCGGCCAAACTGTGCAATCGGGAGGTTACCAAGAACCCGATGGTCACTGACAGAGCTCTGGACTTCCTCTGTGGAAGAACCTTCCAGAAGGACAACCATCTCTGCAGCACTCCACCAATCAGGCCTTTATGGTCGAGTGGCCAGACGGAAGCCACTCCTCAGTAAAAGGCACATGACAGCCCGCTTGGAGTTTGCTAAAAGGCACCTACAGAACTCTCAGACTATGAGAAACAAGATTCTCTGGTCTGATGAAACCAAGATTCAACACTTTGGCCTGAATGCCAAGTGTCCAGTCTGGAGTAAACCTGGCATAATCTCTATGGTGAAGTATGGTGGTGGCATCATCATGCTGTGGGGGTGTTTTCCAGTGGCAGAGACTGGGAGACTAGTCAGGATCGAGGCAAAGATGAAAAGTACAGGGAGATCCTTGATGAAAACCTGCTCCAGAGCACTCTGGACCTCAGACTGGGGCGAAGGATCACCTTCCAACAGGACAACAACCCTAAGCACACAGCCAAGACAATGTAGGAGTGGTTTCAGGACAAGTCTCTGAATGTCCTTGAGTGGCCCAGCCAGAGCCCGGATTTGAACCCGAACGAACATCACTGGAGAGACCTGAAAATAGCTGTGCAGCAACACTCCAAATCCAACCTGACAGAGCTTGAGAGGATCTGCAGAGAAGAATGGGAGAAACTCCCCAAATGCAGGTGTGCCAAGCTTGTAGTGTCATACCCAAAAAGACTCCAGGCTGTAATTGCTGCCAAAGGTGCTTCTAAAAAGTACTGAGTAAAGGTTTCTGTTTTTTATTTTCATTATATTAGCAAAAATCTTTAAAATCCTGTTTTTGCTTTTGTCATTATGGGGTATTGTGTGTAGATTGATGAGAGGAAAAAACTATTGAATCCATTTTAGAGTAAGGCTATAACCTAACAAAATGTGGAACAAGTCAAGGGGTCTGAATACTTTCCGAAGGCACTGTCCATTATGGTAGTCTAGAGTGATCATTTTTGGAATCCATGGTGAGATGGTGAAAGGGTTAGATGAACTATCTTAGTAATGCAGCAGGAATCCAGACAGACTATTATAAGTTCTATGAACTGAATAGTCCCTGAAATCCTTTAGTAAGTCTCCATCTAGTGGTATTACAATCACTCACAGTACACAGAGAAAGGACAATAATGGCAATAGGTGTACAGTACAGTGAAGTTAATGTACGGTTGCTGCAATTTGAATAACATCATTGGACATTTTAAAGTGGGTATTCAGAAGATAACTTCAGTTCTTTAAACACGTTTACTAAATGTTCCAATTCACATAGAAAAATGGCAATTAAATGAAATAATGGTGGATCTGTGATCAAAGATGTAAATCTGTAATGAATCTTGGCTAATTTACCTGATGGATGGGTAGAGTTTAGTCTTCAGTAACCTTAGATCCTGATCACATGCTGGATGACCTCTGACCTTTAATATCCGCAGAGGTTTCTTTGTGACCCTGACAGACACACACCTACACGCACGCACGCCCTGGACGAGTGTGTTTTGTATCAGATATGCTGCCTGGCCAGGCTGCATGAATAACACCCTGCCTTACTTGACCCCAGGTGACCTGTACATTTTCCATGGTAATTGAAGAGCCCAGACTCAGCCATGTTTGTTATGAGTGAGCCACACTGTTGACCTTAATGCTGGCACAGGATTGAGATTGATCCACCATGCAGCAGACCCACAGCACAGTACCATTTGATTGTGTGGTATCATTTCACCAGGGTGGGATGACATTACGTCACTGTGAAAACCAGATACAGAATAGGGAAATCTGCTGAATGGGTGCATTCTCTTCAAGGTGGTTCAAAGACATAAGGAATGAATGCATCCTTCACTGTCCAGTATATATTTTTCTCTGTTCTGTCCTCTTTTGTAAAGTAGAATGCAATTAGCACACGTTCATGATGTATTTTGTATTAGATCATGACGCTCAGACTACTAATACACATTATGCGCAGAAATCTCAACCTCGGATTCAGATTTATTCTTACAAAACCTCCGGATCAGGGCGTTCAGCAACAAAGACACAAATGACGCATTGGTGTCCTCAGGGGTGTGAAAGGGTTATACCCTCCGCTGCCATCATCTATTCAGCTTCCTGCCAGCAATACAGTTCCCACAGATCACAGAGAGCACTCTCTGTTTCTCCCTTGAGTGTGCCTGCTGGCGCCACGCCAGGACGGGCTGAGCTGCCACTCTGAGGGACGAGGACAAGGGACGGCAGGCCCAGCCCAGTGAGACCAGAGACAATGGGTGCTGACACACCGACTGACTGACTCAGCCTGGCTGGTCTGGGCTCTGTCACCTCTCCTTCTGTCTTATGTCTTCTGTCTTCTCTTTCAGCCTGCTAGACCAGGTTGAGGCTGCAGTCTGCAGGGACAAGATGGGGACTACTGTATGAACGGTTTTAATCTATGATGTTTTACTCGTGAGATGGCACTTTGTCATTCGAACTGTATCTTCGACCAGCACCAAGTAGGACAACGTTTTAGTTCTTGTGTATGTACTGTGTCGGTAACCACCAGGCATTTTCAGTGGCATTTCTGTTGTTTAAACATACTTGAACACCATAGTTTGAGGTGTGGACTGTCTTAGAGTATTGTGGCTGTCATATGGGGTGGCAGGGTAGCCTAGTGGTTAGAGTGTTGGACTAGTAACAAAAAGGTTCAAATCAAGTTCAAATCCCTGCGCTGACAAGGTACAGATCTGTCATTCTGCCTCTGAACAGGCAGTTAACCCACTGTTCCTAGGCTGTCATTGAACATAAGAATTTGTTCTTAACTGACTTGCCTAGTAAAATACAGTGAGGCAAAAAAAGTATTTAGTCAGCCACCAATTGCGCAAGTTCTCCCACTTAAAAAGATGAGAGAGGCCTGTAGTTTTCATCATAGGTACACTTCAACTATGACAGACAAAATGAGAAAAAAAATCCAGAAAATCACATTGTAGGATTTTTTATGAATTTATTTGCAAATTATGGTGGAAAATAAGTATTTGGTCACCTACAAACAAGCAAGATTTCTGGCTCTCACAGACCTGTAACTTCTTCTTTAAGAGGCTCCTCTGTCCTCCACTCATTACCTGTATTAATGGCATCTGTTTGAACTTGTTATCAGTATAAAAGACACCTGTCCACAACCTCAGTCACACTCCAAACTCCATTATGGCCAAGACCAAAGAGCTGTCAAAGGACACCAGAAACAAAATTGTAGACCTGCACCAGGCTGGGAAGACTGAATCTGCAATAGGTAAGCAGCTTGGTTTGAAGAAATCAACTGTGGGAGCAATTATTAGGAAATGGAAGACATACAAGACCACTGATAATCTCCCTCAATTTGGGGCTCCACGCAATATCTCACCCCGTGGGGTCAAAATGATCACAAGAACGGTGAGCAAAAATCCCAGACGTGTCCCCCTGCTTAAGCCAGTACATGTCCAGGCCCGTCTAAAGTTTGCTAGAGAGCATTTGGATGATCCAGAAGAAGATGGTCAGATGAAACCAAAATATAACTTTTTGGTAAAAACTCAACTCGTCGTGTTTGGAGGACAAAGAATGCTGAGTTGCATCCAAAGAACACCATACCTACTGTGAAGCATGGGGGTGGAAACATCATGCTTTGGGGCTGTTTTTCTGTAAAGGGACCAGGACGACTGATCCGTGTAAAGGAAAGAATGAATGGGGCCATGTATCGTGAGATTTTGAGTGAAAACCTCCTTCCATCAGCAAGGGCATTGAAGATGAAACGTGGCTGGGTCTTTCAGCATGACAATGATCCCAAACACACCGCCCGGGCAACGAAGGAGTGGCTTCGTAAGAAGCATTTCAAGGTCCTGGAGTGGCCTAGCCAGTCTCCAGATCTCAACCCCATAGAAAATCTTTGGAGGGAGTTGAAAGTCCTTGTTGCCCAGCAACAGCCCCAAAACATAGAGGAGATCTGCATGGAGGAATGGGCCAAAATACCAGCAACAGTGTGTGAAAACCTTGTGAAGACTTACAGAAAACATTTGACCTCTGTCATTGCCAACAAAGGGTATATAACAAAGTATTGAGATCAACTTTTGTTATTGACCAAATACTTATTTTCCACCATAATTTGCAAATAAATTCATTAAAAATCCTACAATGTGATTTTCTGGATTTTTTTCTTCTCATTTTGTCTGTCATAGTTGAAGTGTACCTATGATGAAAATTACAGGCCTCTCTCATCTTTTTAAGTGGGAGAACTTGCACAATTGGTGGCTGACTAAATACCTTTTTGCTCCACTGTATATATATATCCATGATAACATTCTCAGCCAGTAGTTTTATAATGATCAATCAATCAATTTCATTTATAAACCACTTTTCTTTTTTTTTCTTTTTTTTACATTAGCAGATATCACAAAGTGCTATTCAGAAACCCAGCCTAAAACCCCAAACAGCAAGCAATGCAGATGTAGAAGTATAGTGGCTAGGAAAAACTCACGAGAAAGGCAGGAACCTAAGAAGACACCAAGAAAGGCCCATGATCACATGCATAGATTGATGGTGGCATCATGTTCACCTGTTGCCGACCTCTTCATAGACTCAGCCACTCTTATGTGCTCTTTTGTTCCTGGTACTCTACAAAGAGTCTGTTTCTCTTTGACACCCTAAAGGCTGTTTATTCATTCACATGCATTGGCAACACGCTGAACCACTTGTCTCATCCCATTGCATACACGTGTTTCAGTGTGAGAACCAGCGACCACCAGACAATCCATGTCACTGTTGTTATCCTGACTGAGAGTTTGAGACACCACACTGGACCAGGGAAAAGGAAAGATTACACTTAAGTGATCCAGATGAGTCATTTTGTTTTGGTCCAGTCACATCTCAGTGGACTAAGACGTTCCAGTCCTTGTTCTGCCCCCATAAACACTCAGTAAAAGGCCTGCCTGCCCAGAGCTTCCAGTGAACTCCCTCCTCTCTATTCTGTCCCAGGCTTAGGCCTGTGTGCTGCTAATTCAATAAGTGTTTATTTGTCACATTCAGGAAAGCAATAAACGCCTCATTGTTTCATTTTGTCTTCATTTATTCAATTGCCATTCCCCCTGCATTCATTCAGAAAAGCCTTCTCTCTCTCCCTCTCTCTCTCTCTTTGATATCAACAAGCAGCTCTTCTGTTGGGCAGACACAGGACACAGAACTTGAACCGCGGGCCATTTGACAGAGACTTGTTTTAGGGATGGGAAACTCGCCGGCATTATTAGCGGCGCCATTGTTATTAGCGCCAAGCTAGCTGCGGCAGTGGAAAGGGCCAGGCCCTGAATGGTGCAAGGCGAGTCCACGGCGAGGGAACGACCCGGGGGAGAGAAAGGGGATTAAAGCCTGTAGAGAAAGACAGGTCGCTGGTCATTGTGCGGGGCCGACGTGGGGATACGGCTTCCACGCAGCAGTGGGAGGTCTTCCGGCTGCTCATTGTTGAGAGGAGAGTTGCACGTCCTCAGAGGCTCACAGCATCAGGAATCCTTTCGGCGGCAGAGCTGACCCTGTGACATCACTCTACAGACACACTGCTGTGAGTATGAGTCTCCCCAAATCCAGTCAGACTCCACTGTGAGCCCTTAGAGCTTGTCTGCAGACTCCACCAGGCTACCTCATTTTCTTACTTCAGGGTATTGGGTAGGGCACTTCTCGGTGGTGCTCTGAGTGTAATGTAATAGTGTAGTGTTTTGTAGAACTGCATAATTAAAAGCTGGGATCTGTGAAAGGTGAAACGTTGCCACTGGTCACCCCAGGCACATTTGTTATTGTTTTTGAATAGGAGAAGTACACACTCTGCTGTTCTGTGGCATGTGCAGTGATGTCCGAGGGAGTAAGACCGTGTTTGTTGTTTGAAGTCGTTTCATTGTTGTAATATCACAAACAACTGTGGCAGTTTCACCGCAACGTATCCAAACTTGTAATGTTTTTTTTTAATCTTCACCCCCAGTAGTGTGTGATTGCGGCCCGCAATTCGGGGCGTTCTTGCATCCCGTTGGTTCCTGCATGAACGCCCCCCCGAGCACGACATCATCACGCTTGTGTGGCATTTTGATTTTCTGGATCTCCCCTGATTGTCGATGCAATTAAAATGTGGGTCATAAAGGAAAATCAAGTATTATCAGAGTTTTTGGGTGGGGAAGTACACTGCCTACCCGTGTCCTAGCTAGCTAGCTACTGGTGTCACCCCTGCCCCCCTCCTTCTGTTTACCGGAGTCCGAGCTATCAAACACAGTTCTGTGAACGACGCCGAGGCCAGGTGTTCGGCAGGTGGAAGCAAAGGACACTGTGCTTCCGTCTGCCAAACATCTGCCCTCGCCGTTGTTAACAGAACTGCGGGAAAGCACGGCCCGCCAGTGCCTCTTCTTCTTCTGTGGGGTTTATCTGCGATTGGCATCCAACGTTATGGTGCATTACCGCCACCTACTGTACTGGAGTGCCCCCCGCCTCCCGTCTGTGTACCGGAGTCCAGCTTAAAAATGCTAGTATAAAGAGGGGTTCCTGCAGATACAGGAATGCCCACATGCAGGAATGCACCAAATTGCACCTGTCTCTTCACACAAGGCATCACTGTTATTGCATTATTTTGAGCTGCAGGTGGAGACATAACTCAATAAGTTTAGTGTAGTAGAAGTATTTTACACTGAGCGATTTAAAGTAAATAATCAAACGAACAAAATAATGCTCATCACCCCGGTTGCGTATATAAAGCAAACTGTCTCATCATGTAGACATAACAATACTACAAACTATACATTGAAAAAGTCTTTCATTGAAGCTTTTCAGACAGTGCCTCTCTCTGTCAACCCTGAGGGTCTAATAGTTATGCGTTGTTGACTCTATTAAGGAGAAGTTATGGAGATCTGAGTTGGCTTTGGCGATGGTCTGAGTTCTGAGGCCCATCATAGCATGACCACCAATGATGCTATCACAAGGTAAACCCAAAACTTTAACTGCAAGGACTTACAATTTATTAATTTATTTTACTAGGTAAGTCAGTTAAGAACAAACTCTTATTTTCAATGACGGTCTAGGAACAGTGGGTTAACTGCCTGTTCAGGGGCAGAAGGACAGATTTGTGCCTTGTCAGTTTGGGGATTTGAACTTTACTAGTTTAACACTCTAACCACTAGGCTACCCTGCCGCCCCAAATAGAAACCTTTTGTTGATTACTGGATTGAAGTATAGAGAGGCTTACTATACATCAAAACAATTTAGTATGTGGCTATAATTGGCCATAAACACCAAACATTAGGAACACCTTTTGCCCTCAGAACAGCCTCAATTCGTCGGGGCATGGACTCTACAAGGTGTCGTAAGCGTTTCACAGGGATGCTGGCCCATGTTGACTTCAATGCTTCCCACATTTGTGTCAAGTTGGCTGGATGTCCTTTGGGTGGTGGATAGTTCTTGACACACAGGAAATTGTTGAGCGTGAAAATCTCAGCAGCACCTGGCACCTACTATGATACCCCCATTCAAAGGCACTTACATTTTCTTTCTTGCTTATTCACCCTCTGAATGGCACACATACCCAATGCATGTCTCGATTGTCTCAAGGCTTCAAAATCCTACTTTAACCTGTTTCCTCCCCTTCATCTATACTGATTTAAGTGGATTTAAGTGTCATCAATAAGGGGTCATAGCTTTTACTTGGATTCACCTGGTCCGTTGTCATGGAATCTGTTCTTAATGTTTTGTATTCTGCTCCTGAGTGTCTGCTCACTCCTAAGTGGCGCAGCGGTCTAAGGCACTGCATCTCACTGCTGGATGCGTCACTACAGACCCTGGTTTGATTCCAGGCTGTATCACAACCAGCCGTGTTTGGGATTCCCATAGAGCGCCGCGCAATTGGCCCAGCATCTTTAGGGTTTGGCTGTCATTGTAAATAAGAATTTGTTCTTAATTGACTTGCCTGGTTAAATATATTTAAAAATACTCTGTGTAGAAAAAGCAGTTTGAAGCCAACTTTATTGACACTAGAGAGCAGTAACGAGCCATAGGACACTTGGCAACCAGAAGACATTGAATTTGATGTCTTCTGTGTCATGATAGAAACAGATCATTTATGATATTTCTTGATACACAACATGATCATGTTCATGAGACTAATTATAATAAATTAGTGCATACAATGCATTCGAAAAGTATTCAGACCCCTTGACTTTTTCCACATTTTGTTACGTTACAGACTTATTCTAAAATCTATTTTTTTAAATTATCCTTATCAATCTACACACATTACCCCATAATGACAAATCAAAAAAATACAAAACAGAAATACCTTATTTTACATTAGTATTCAGATCCTTTGCTATGAGACTTGACATTGAGCTCAGGTGCATCCTGTTTCTATTGATCATCCTTAAGATGTTTCAACAACTTGATTGGAGTCCACCTGTGGCAAATTCAATTGATTGCATATGATTTGGAAAAGCACACACCTGTCCCACAGCTGACAGTGCATGTCAGAGCAAAAACCAAGCCATGAGGTCAACGGAATTGTCCATAGAACTCTGAGACATGATTGTGATGAGGCACAGACCTCGGGAAGAGTACCAAGAAATGTCTGCAGCATTGAATATCCCCAAGAACACAGTGGCCTCCATCAATCTTAAATAGAAGAAGTTTGGAAGCACCAAGACTCTTCCTAGAGCTGGCTGCCTAGCCATACTGAGCAATCAGGGGAGAACGGCCATGGTCAGGGAGATTAAGAACCCAATGGGCACTCTGATAGAGATACATAGTTACTCTGTGGAGATGGGAGAACCTTCCAGAAGGACAACCATCTCTGCAGCACTCCACTAATCAGGCCTTTATGGTAGAGTGGCCAGACGGAAGCCGTTCCTCAATACAAGGCACATGACAGCCCTCTTGGACTCTCAGACCATGAGAAACAAGATTCTCTGATCTGATGAAACCAAGATTGAACTATTTGGCCTGAATGCCAAGCGTCTGGAGGAAACCTGGGACCATCCTTATGAAGGAAGGTGGTGGCAGCATCATGCTGTGGGGATGTTTTTCAGCAGCAGGGCCTGGGAGACTAATTAGGATCAAGGGAAAGATGAACGGAGTGAACTACAGAGAAATCCTTGATGAAAACCTGCTCCAGAGCGTTCTGGACCTCAGACTTATGTGAAGGTTCACCTGCCAACAGGAACATGAAGCTAAGCACACAGCCAAGACAACGCAGGAGTGGCTTCAGGACAAGTCTCTGAATGTCCTTGAGTGGCTCAGCAAGAGCCCGGACTTGAACCCGACCGAACATCTCTGGAGAGACCTGAATATAGCTGTGCAGCGTCACTACCCATCCAACCTGACAGATCTTGAGAGGATCTACAAAGAAGAATGGGAGAAACAACCCAAATACAGGTATGCCAAGCATGTAGCGTCATACCCAAGAAGACTCAAGGCTGTAATCGCTTCCAAAAGGTGCTTCAACAAAGTACTGAGTAAAGGGTCTGAATACTTATGTAAATGTGAAATTTAAACATTTTTATTTGATAAATTAGCAAACATTTTAAAAAATAAGTTTTTGCTTTGTCATTATGGGGTATTGTGTGTAGATTGATGATGATGAAAAAAAACATTTAGTCCATTTTAGAATAAGGCTGTAACGTAACAAAATGTGATAAAAGTCAAGGGCTCTGAATACTTTCTGAAGGCACTGGATGTGCACTGTTGAGCCATGTTTTACATTCGGCATCACTACGTCAAGGGAGATATATTATTCTTTATAACAAAGATATTTAAAATATATTTCAGGATGTTGTTCATCCCCGGAAATAATAACCCGGAAACATAACAGTTTTGGAAAAAAATGTGGTCCAAAAAAAGTGGTCTCTTTCATTGACCCCAGTAAGTGGGCGATGGTGGGGTAAGTGAGCGATGGTGTCCTGTGTCAGTAGGGGGAGGTGCTGGTAGGTCAAAGTTTAATTGATGGAATGGGGAGGGTGGTATATTGTATATCTTAAATGTATGCCTTTAATATATAGACATTCAGACATACACTGAGTATACAAAACATTAAGAACACTTGCTCTTTCCTTGACAGACTGACCAGGTGAATCCTGCTCTTTCCTTGACAGACTGACCAGGTGAATCCTGCTCTTTCCTTGACAGACTGACCAGGTGAATCCTGCTCTTTCCTTGACAGACTGACCAGGTGAATCCTGCTCTTTCCTTGACAGACTGACCAGGTGAATCCTGCTCTTTCCATGACATAGACTGACCAGGTGAATCCTGCTCTTTCCTTGACAGACTGACCAGGTGAATCCTGCTCTTTCCTTGACAGACTGACCAGGTGAATCCTGCTCTTTCCATGACATAGACTGACCAGGTGAATCCTGCTCTTTCCTTGACAGACTGACCAGGTGAATCCTGCTCTTTCCTTGACAGACTGACCAGGTGAATCCTGCTCTTTCCTTGACAGACTGACCAGGTGAATCCTGCTCTTTCCTTGACAGACTGACCAGGTGAATCCTGCTCTTTCCTTGACAGACTGACCAGGTGAATCCTGCTCTTTCCATGACATAGACTGACCAGGTGAATCCTGCTCTTTCCTTGACAGACTGACCAGGTGAATCCTGCTCTTTCCATGACATAGACTGACCAGGTGAATCCTGCTCTTTCCTTGACAGACTGACCAGGTGAATCCTGCTCTTTCCATGACATAGACTGACCAGGTGAATCCTGCTCTTTCCATGACATAGACTGACCAGGTGAATCCTGCTCTTTCCATGACATAGACTGACCAGGTGAATCCTGCTCTTTCCATGACATAGACTGACCAGGTGAATCCTGCTCTTTCCATGACATAGACTGACCAGGTGAATCCTGATGAAAGCCACCATCCCTTATTGATGTCACTTGTTAAATCCACTTCCACCAGTGTAGATGAAGGGGAGAAGAGGTTAAAGAAGGATTTTGAAGCCTTTAAGTCTGCGACAGGGATGTTGTTTCGATGTGCCAATTCATAGACACGTTCTCTACATGTGAGGCTACTAAGCCCACGAAGCAGGTCTCTGTGCCTCTGCTTCTCTATCATAGACTCTCTTTCACAACGGTACATCGTTAGTTTTCTTCTTCTTTATTTCTTAGTAATGTACCTTTTCTGTGCCCTTCAGTCTATTTTCTCACCCCTTGCTGCTGCTCTTAATGTGCTTCTTCCCTTCTCTGGCTTCCTTGGCTACTCTCTCAAGAACCTCAAGGGGGAGGGGTTTACATTTGTATACACAGGACGTGACGATGTCTGCTCTGTGACAATACGAATACACTGCCTTGAGTTCCTATGCATGACACATTGCTAAAATAATATGCGTATTAATTAAGCATAAAACGGACAAAACGCAATCATCATTGGTATGGGTTATGGTGGCCGGTGGCTCAACTTACCTCATTGCTATTGGCTCAACTTCATCCCAAGGCAAACATTTTGACAATATTAGCCCACACAGCTACAAGGATGCACTTTGATGCTACTGGAGGTTTAACACCTCACATCGTGGCTTATATAGACCCCAACTGATGTATAAAATCATCTTCTAACTATCTAATTTGGTTTAGATAAGACGTCAATTCAACATCTATTCTACATTGGTTCAATGTAATTTCATTGAAACAACGTTGATTCGACCAGTTTGTGCCCAGTGGGAAGCATCATGAAACCCAGAACACAATAAATTCATTTGACTTTGTGAAAAGCCGTTTTTTTGGACCAATCTTGCTTACCACTTTTTCCATGTGGTTTCTTCCTTCACACACTCCATGAAATGATGACCTCGTCCTAAATATTCGGTCACATGATTCAATTTGTGTATGGTTTCCTAGAAACAAGGGGTGGCTCAATTAACCCTTTGGCTCGACTTACCCCACTCTCCCCTAAAGCACTCTTGTGCAAAGGGCATTGCTTTATCCTGGAAACAATATCCTTCATGACAACTTTTTCATAATTGATGGATCTAACTTTTCAGTGTGTACGTGTCTATTTGTGTGAGAGAGGGGGAAAAAACACGTGTAACTATTGAGAGACTTGATAGTTCATCTCTTGAGGTCACCCCGGTTGAAATCCAATAACATTATTGTTCGGAGAATGGCATTTTCTCTTTCAGTCCCTGAAAGAAACCCTACAGTTTCCCCTTGTTATTAATGGGCATGAATGCACAATGTCCTGTGTCTCAACAGTTTCCCAAGGTACCTGTGTACCAAGGGGAACCCCTCTGACATAAATAGGTTCATTGTACACCTCTGGAGTGATGTTTTCGAGACCCCTATGACTAAACAAATTGCTCCGTGACCCCAGAGCCCCCATATTTACTTGTGACAGGTGTATTAATTACAGCCGGGTTCCCTCCCCACCCTCCTCATTACACCCTGCTCTCTGGGCCTCTTTGTGAAGGGTTTTCCAACATGAGAGTGTCTAACCTTTGACCTTTAACTCTCGTATGGGTCCCCTCCCCTGGCCCCTGGCCTTGGTGGTCAGGGCCCCCAACTAGCCTTGTCTAAAGACGGCTGATTTATTTCCCAACACTCTGAGACTAAATTACTCCCTCCCTTCCCTGACCTCCCGCATTGTGCCGGATGAAGAGGCGAGAGGAGGAAAGGAGAGGAGGAAAGGAGAGGAGAACAGCCTTCCTTCCAGGCCAAATACAAGGGAGGGAGGCTGGGATTGGCAGCAGAGGACATGCATGAACCAACCCCGTCCCTTACCAAGGAAGTATTTGAAAATGAAAGGATGTTTCCCATCTGTTTCATCTCCCAGTTTGTCAGAGGAAGAGAGGGTGAGAGGGAGAGGAGGGAGACAGAGAGTGAGAGGGGAGGGAGAGAGAGCGCGAGAACATGTTTTTAATTATCACTGGTAAATACTTGTTGAAGAAGATAAGGAGATGTATTAGGAACAGCTGAGATAATCACCTGATAGTAAGAACAGAGAGCCACTTGATAACACGTAACAGTACATTCATTCATGTTACATTTTATTTGACCAAATCAGTCTTGGTGTGAACCAGTGGTTGGGGTGATGAGTGACTCCCGCCCCACAGGCTAAGAACCCCCCTGTGTTTTGGTGTACGTGAGGGGAAGCATAGCCCTGAGGGTAGGAAGGGGGGGTTGACGTGCGCCTCCCATGCCCCACCCTCTGTACCCTCACTCCCCCACTCCCTTGTCCATAGTATCATCAGCACAGTGGATTGAGAGCCAGCGGAGCCCTGACCTCACTCTCTGCCACACACACACACACACTCTCTGCCACACACACACACACACTCTCTGCCACACACACACACACACACACACACACACACACACACACACACACACACACACACACACACACACACACACACACACACACACACACACACACACACACACACACACACACACACACACACACACACACACACACACACACACACACTCTCTGCCACACACACACACACACACACACACACTCCGCCACACACATGCACCCACTCTCCTACACACACACTCCCATCCCACTGTGCAGCTCATCTCTGTCTGTCACAATGGAATGGCAGCGTGGCCTGGCTGTCACAACCTATTATCACTGAGGAGCCCAGGGCACTCTCTTTCTTTCTTCCTCTCTTTTTCTCTCTCTTTCTCCATACCTTCTTTCTCCAATTTCTCATTCTTGGCTGTTCTCTCTCTCACTGCCTCCCTCTCTCATGCTCTACCTCCCTCTTGCTCACTCTCTCTGTATCACTCACTCACTCACTCACTCACTCACTCACTCACGCGCGCGCGCGCACACACACACACACACACACAGACTGGA
Source organism: Oncorhynchus masou masou (assembly GCF_036934945.1). NCBI lineage: Eukaryota > Metazoa > Chordata > Actinopteri > Salmoniformes > Salmonidae > Oncorhynchus > Oncorhynchus masou. Next base: position 23,550,825 of record NC_088218.1, read on the forward strand.
CAATGGATGCCTGCTGTCCTCTCAGATGCTGATATTTCAATCAGCCTTTGTTTACTTGGCATCATTCGTGGCCTTGGGAGATCAATGGCAGCGGTGCTCTTTGTTAGCTCTGTGAACAGGCTGGAGGAGGAACGTGAGAAGAGAAGGGAAAGGTGAGAGCGGAGGGACGCCCCCGTAACATGGCTCCTCCCCCCACAGCCAGGCTCAGCACCATGGAGGAGGCCTCAGAGACCAGAGAGACCAGAGGGAAGATAAAACCGCAGCACTAATCACCGGTCTTCTCCGTCACCTCTGTCTAACCTCTGGTCGGCTCTGATTTGCACGCCTCACTCTTCACACCCTGCAGTTTGAGCCTGACACCACAGAGAAAGAGACCGCATTGCTGATTGAAAAGATTGGAGGATGATGATGGCACTAATGAGGATGATGATTAGGACGATGAGGATAGTGATGATGTCACAGTTGATGGGGATGACGATGATGAAACACACTCACTTTTGCATGTACCAGAAAAAGGTTCCCATTGGAGTCTGAGCCGCCGTAGCCAGCCAGTGTTTGTCTTATTTAGTGGGTGTCTTATTGTGCACTACATAGAGAATAGCGCGTCATTTGGAACACAGACAGTGGAATTAGGTGTGGTACAGGCTGAACCTCATGTGATGGCCTCGTACTGCATTCCAGACTGCCGGAGCATCTCTGAAATGTCATCGAATAAAGTGGACTGCAGACCAACATCTTAAACCTCCACTGGGACGTTGGTAAAAGCAACAACACAGACAGGAAAATAAGTCTCTTTCTGTACATATTTGTCCTTCCCGGGATTCTCCACAGACTCACTAGATCAAGGTACTTCCTTTCAACACGATCTTCATCTCCCCCAACTTTCATTCAACTTTGATGTTGCAAATCCACTGTTGCTCTTTGCTGCAGTACGCATTAAAGTAGACCTGCAAGGTTACCCTGTCTGTCTGGAGCTCTGTACGACCACATGTCTGGAATGAATTCTGCGGTAAGAATTCATTTTCGAAGGAAATGAAGCGACGGTGGTATTTGATGTTGACAAAAGATGCATACCGTCACCGCGAGCCGCGAGGCACTGACATTCCTGCTTTCTGTCTCTTGTTTTGGGATAATAACCGGAGCATTTCTGGTGCAGACAGACAAAGGGGTTACAAAGAGAAAACAAATGCCAGCAATGGACTTTGAGCTGAGACGAGAGAGAGAGGAGAGAGAGAGAGAGAGAGAGCTTCTTCTCTATTTGCTCCGAGGAATCTGCCGTCTGGCCTCTCAATCTCTAGGGGTGGAGGTGGTGGAGGTGGATGGGACTGGGGACAGAGGGGTGGAGGTGGTGGAGGTGGAGGGGACTGGGGACAGAGGGGTGGAGGTGGTGGAGGTGGAGGGGACTGGGGACAGAGGGGTGGAGGTGGTGGAGGTGGAGGGGACTGGGGACAGAGGGGTGGAGGTGGTGGAGGTGGAGGGGACTGGGGACAGAGGGGTGGAAGTGGTGGAGGTGGAGGGGACTGGGGACAGAGGGGTGGAAGTGGTGGAGGTGGAGGGGACTGGGGACAGAGGGGTGGAGGTGGTGGAGGTGGAGGGGACTGGGGACAGAGGGGTGGAGGTGGTGGAGGTGGAGGGGACTGGGGACAGAAGGGTGGTGGAGGTGGAGGGGACTGGGGACAGAGGGGTGGAGGTGGTGGAGGTGGAGGGGACTGGGGACAGAGGGGTGGAGGTGGTGGAGGTGGAGGGGACTGGGGACAGAGGGGTGGTGGAGGTGGAGGGGACTGGGGATAGAGGGGTGGAAGTGGTGGAGGTGGAGGGGACTGGGGACAGAGGGGTGGAGGTGGTGGAGGTGGAGGGGACTGGGGACAGAGGGGTGGAGGTGGTGGAGGTGGAGGGGACTGGGGACAGAGGGGTGGAGGTGGTGGAGGTGGAGGAGACTGGGGACAGAGGGGTGGAGGTGGTGGAGGTGGAGGGGACTGAGGACAGAGGGGTGGTGGAGGTGGAGGGGACTGGGGACAGAGGGGTGGAAGTGGTGGAGGTGGAGGGGACTGGGGACAGAGGGGTGGAGGTGGTGGAGGTGGAGGGGACTGGGGACAGAGGGGTGGAAGTGGTGGAGGTGGAGGGGACTGGGGACAGAGGGGTGGAGGTGGTGGAGGTGGAGGGGACTTGGGACAGAGGGGTGGAGGTGGTGGAGGTGGAGGGGACTGGGGACAGAGGGGTGGTGGAGGTGGAGGGGACTGGGGACAGAGGGGTGGAGGTGGTGGAGGTGGAGGGGACTGGGGACAGAGGGGTGGAAGTGGTGGAGGTGGAGGGGACTGGGACAGAGGGGTGGAGGTGGTGGAGGTGGAGGGGACTGGGGACAGAGGGGTGGAGGTGGTGTAGGGGACTGGGGACAGAGGGGGGAGGTGGTGGAGGTGGAGGGGACTGGGGACAGAGGGGTGGAGGTGGTGGAGGTGGAGGGGACTGGGGACAGAGGGGTGGAGGTGGTGGAGGGGACTGGGGACAGAGGGGTGGAGGTGGTAGAGGTGGAGGGGACTGGGGACAGAGGGGTGGAAGTGGTGGAGGTGGAGGGGACTGGGGACAGAGGGGTGGAGGTGGTGGAGGTGGAGGGGACAGAGGGGTGGAGGTGGTGGAGGGGACTGGGGACAGAGGGGGGGAGGTGGTGGAGGTGGAGGGGACTGGGGACAGAGGGGTGGAGGTGTTGGAGGGGACTGGGGACAGAAGGGTGGAGGTGGTGGAGGTGGAGGGGACTGGGGACAGAGGGGTGGAGGTGGAGGGGACTGAGGACAGAGGGCTGGAGGTGGTGGAGGTGGAGGGGACTGGGGACAGAGGGGTGGAGGTGGTGGAGGGGACTGGGGACAGACTGGTGGAGGTGGTGGAGGTGGAGGGGACTGGGGACAGAGGGGTGGAGGTGGAGGGGACTGAGGACAGAGGGGTGGAGGTGGTGGAGGTGGAGGGTACTGGGGACAGAGGGGTGGAGGTGGTGGAGGTGGAGGGGACTGGGGACAGAGGGGTGGAAGTGGTGGAGGTGGAGGGGACTGGGGACAGAGGGGTGGAGGGAAAGGTTAGCACGGTCCCTTTAGTTTTTTTTTCTTCTTCTTCTCTTCCCACACGGCACGTTAGTGGTGATGAATCAGACCCACACGGCACGTTAGTGGTGATGAATCAGACCCACACGGCACGTTAGTGGTGATGAATCAGACCCACACGGCACGTTAGTGGTGATGAATCAGACCCACACGGCACGTTAGTGGTGATGAATCAGACCCACACGGCACGTTAGTGGTGATGAATCAGACCCACACGGCACGTTAGTGGTGATGAATCAGACCCACACGGCATGTTAGTGGTGATGAATCAGACCCACACGGCACGTTAGTGGTGATGAATCAGACCCACACGGCACGTTAGTGGTGATGAATCAGACCCACACGGCACGTTAGTGGTGATGAATCAGACCCACACGGCCCTCCTCTGGCTCTCCTCTGGAACCTCTTTGAAGTTCATGGCAGGCGGCGGGCGAGCTCTTTCTCAGACGGATGCCCTTGATGACAAGAGGCACCCCCGTGTTTATAGCACAACTCTGACATGTCATAAAAGTCTGGCCCGGGCAGCCAGTGTGGGTCGAATAAACAGGCTCAGGCTGCCCGCCCCCCTCCGTTCTCAAGATGCCAATGACAAGTTTTGGTTCCACATCAACAGTTTCGGACAATGTTGTCTGGTATCAGATGAGGGAGTGACTGGTGGAATATGTAAGATTGTCGGGCTGGGTTACTTTAGGAATGAGAAGTATGATACCATCAGCAAATGATTCACAAGAGGTCAACATTCAAAGGCCAAAGGTCTCCGTTTAAGACTTTATATTTAGACTTTGTATTTAGTCAATGCAAAGTGTTGTCTGCAGTACACATACTATATAAACTGAGTGTACAAAACATTAAGAACACCTGCTCTTTCCATGACATATACTGACCAGGTGAAAGCTAGGATCCCTTATTGATGTCACCTGTTTAATGCACTTCAATCAGTGTAGAGTAGGGGAGTAGACGGGTTAAAGAAGGATTTTTAAGCATTGAAACAATTGAGACATGGATTGTGTATGTGTGTGATTCAGAGAGTGAATGGGCAAGACAAAATATTGAAGTGCCTTTGAATAGTGTATGGTAGTAGGTGCCAGGTGCACCGGTTTGAGTTTGTCAAGAACTGCAACGCTGCTGGGTTTTTCACGCCAAACAGTTTCCCGTGTATATCAAGAATGGTCCACCACCCAAAGTACATCCAGCCAACTTGACACAACTGTGGGAAACATTGGGATCAACATGGGCCAGCATCCCTGTGGAATGCTTTCGACACCTTATAGAGTCCATATCCCGATTAATTGTGGCTGTTCTGAGGGCAAAAGAGGGTGTAACTCAATATTAGGAAGGGTCTGAATACTTATGTAAATGTGATATTTCAGTTATTTAAAAAAAAAGTACTTTTACAGAAACATTTTTTTGTCATTATGGGGTATTGTGTGTAGATTGATGGACACACACACACACACACACACACACACACACACACACACACACACACACACACACACACACACACACACACACACACACACACACACACACACACACACAATTGAATCCATTTTAGAATTAGGCTGTAATGTAACAAAATGTGGAAAAATGTAAGAGGTCTGAGTAGCTTCCGAATACATTATATATATACACTACTGGTCAAAGGTTTTAGGACACCTACTCTTTCAAGGGTTTTTGTTTATTTTTACTATTTTCTACATTGTAGAATAATAGTGAAGACATTAAAACTATGAAATAACACATATGGAATCATGTAGTAGCCAAAAAAGCATTAAACAAATCAAAATATATTTTATATTTGAGATTCTTCAAATAGCCACCCTTTGCCTTGATGACAGCATTGCACACTCTTGGCATTCTCTCAACCAGCTTCATGAGGTAGTCACCTGGAATGCATTTCAATTAACAGGTGTGTCTTGTTAAAAGTTCATTTGTGGAATTTCTTTCCGTCTTAATGCATTTGAGCCAATCAGTTGTGTTGTGACAAGGTAGGGGTGGTATACAGAAGATAGCCCTATTTGGCAAAAGACCAAGTCCATATTATGGCAAGAACAGCTCAAATAAGCAAAGACAAATCCTTGATGAAAACCTGCTCCAGAGCTCTCAGGACTTCAGACCGGGGAAAATGTTCACCTTCCAACAGGACAACGACCCTAAACACACAGCCAAGACAACGCAGAAGTGGCTTCGGGACAAGTCTCTAAATGTCCTTGAGTGGCCCAGCCAGAGCACGGACTTGAACCCGATCGAATATGTCCGTAGAGACCTGAAAATAGCTGTGCAGCGACGTTCCCCAATACAACCTGACAGAGCTTGAGAGGATCTGCAGAGAAGAATGGGAGAAACTCCCCAAATAAAGGTGTGCCAAGCTTGTAGCGTCATACCCACGAAGACTCGAAGCTGTAATCACTGCCAAAGGTGTTCCAACAAAGTAGTGAGTAAAGTGTCTGAATACTAATGTAAATGTAATATTTCATTTTATTATTTGTAATACATTTGGAAAAATAAAAACTGGTTTTTGCTAAGTCATTATGGAATATTGTGTGTAGATTGATGAGAAAAAAATAGATTTAATCCATTTTAGAATAAGGCTGTAACGTAACAAAATGAGGAAAAAGTCAAGCGGTCTGAATACTTTCCCGAATGCACTGGATACACCGAGTGTACAAAACAGTAAAGACACCATCCTAATACTGAGTTGCACCCCGTTATGTTTCCATCTTCGTTGCGCCCCCCACAGCTTTACTCTGGATTCCCCTGGTCAGTCTATGTCATGGAAATGCTTGTGTTCTTTGCATATTGTGCAGAATTGTCTTTGAAGAGCAAGAACATGTGGACAATAGGCCGACAGTGAGCGTTTGTGCTTCAGTGCTTGCCTCTAAAGTTCAGTGAATTGCCTTGTTAAAAGAAGTCTGTTGGGAAAGTAGTACAACAGCAAACAAGAAAAAGCAGCATACTTTTCCAGGCACACTTTGATCTCTCAGAGCCTGTGGAATAGCTGCCTTGACTAGCCTCACAGCAGAGTCAATGCACGTGTTTGAGATCGACTACCGTCATCAGGATTTCTAATCTACAAATCCCCTTGTATCCCAAATAACTGTGTATAAGCAATTCTTGTGATCGAGATTGGCTGTTCTTGCTAAAACAGGTCCCCTCTATCAGATAAAGCCTCTATCTGCTCCCAACACACCACCACCAGCACACTGCCCACGGTCAACCTTTGTCTTGGTGCCTGGACCAAGTCCATCTTTCAACTCTCAAGTCCATGTCCAAGGACCATGTCCATGGCTAGGAGGGTGTGAGACGTGGGGGTAGGGATGATGATAGGAGTGGGAACCAAACAGGACACGGCGCACAGCGAGTAACCTGAGAGAAGTGACCTGGGCGTCGGGCCATATCGACAGGGAGATCAGGCCTGGAAGTAAAGCCTTCTCCAAAGCAGCTCTGGGGGTTATCAGTCCATCTCTGGCCCCTCTCCAGCCCACTCTACTTGACCCCTGGTAGACCCTGACCCTCTCATGTGCCACTGTTTGTGTGTTTGCTGAGCATTCAATGGCCGTGGCCTTTGATTTGGGTTCTCTGTGTATGCATGTGTGTGTGTGTGTGTGTGTGTGTGTGTGAGAGGGGGTTTGATGTTGTCCAGGGCCTTTGCAAGACATAATGCTGTCACTGATGTATTTAGGAGTAGGTGCTGTTCTGTGAGACAACACATTGTAGGTTTCAGATTCTATCAGCTCTAGATACTGAGCCTTCCTCTGACCTGACCTGTCCTTGACACCAGATACTCCACTGTTTGGATACCATTACATTTTTATGGCTTTTTTGGGGGGAAATGGAACCCTTTCCTCCTCCAACTCTTTTTTCCCTCTCTACCGAGCAGCAGGCGCCTCATAGAAACCGCCCTGATACTACTGGACCGATTTTTGAAGAAGCGTTCTGTCAGAACCTCCCAAGGAGATGTCAAAATGTTGATGTTAAGTTAGAAAATTGTTTCCCCCGGCGTGACTTTAAAAGGGAAACATGTGTCTAGGCCTAAGAAAAGAAGAGGTGATATATAAATGCAGATGCACTCAGCCCGTCTCCAGTTCAGGATATGAATGAGTGAGATAAGAATGTGGAGTATTTGGCTGTGGATTATATAAACCTGCACTGTAAACAGAGTGGGTGTGAGCAGCAGGCTGTGGCGTGGTGGTTGGTGCCCGGGGGCCTGGGGGTCCATGGGGGCTTGGGGGCTGGGGACACACCCTGGAGAGAGCCCTTCTGGGTGCAGGTTTACTAAGGCTGCTTTTGGCCACTGACTCTCTCTCTCTCTCTCTCTCTCTCTCTCTCTGCCCCCTTTCACTCGATTCTGTCTCTCCCTCTGCCTCTCACTCTCTCTGTTCAGAAGAGGAGAGGCTGTAGTCCCACAGTGTGTGTAGAGCTTTCTCTGCTTCTCTTTGCTCTGACTCTGCCAGGCCAGCTGCAGGCTGCAGGCATTCCACTCGTTACAGCATGTCATCCAGCACCTCTTTAAACTGGACAGGCTGTAGGGGGCTGGAGCTGAGGATGGAGCTGGGCAGCATGCCAGGGCCTCAACCCCTACTTAACCAGGCCTACGCACTTTATAAAAGATACCCAGGACAGGTTTCTAGCGGGACGCACACCATGGATCACTTTTAATTACCCTACAGAAGTAGAACAGGAATTAAATTGGAAAATAAGATGGCCGGACAGATTAGGTCTTTGTTAAATTGTAGTTGCTTAATGTTCCTAGCATTGTGTCGTATCAGGATAATGCTGTACTGTAGAAGTGTCCTGTGGAGTCGGTGGATGTGGAAAAGAGACGGTGGTTAGGTCAGTTAGGATCACCACTTTATTTTAAGAATGTGAAATGTCAGAATAATAGGAGAGAGAATTATTTATTTCAGCTTTTATTTCGTTCATCACATTTCCAGTGGGTCAGAAGTGTACATACACTCAATTAGTATTTGGTAGCATTGCCTATAAATTGTTTAACTTGGATCAAACATTTCGGGTAGCCTTCCACAAGCTTTGCACAATAAGTTGGGTGAATTTTGGACCATTCCTCCTGACAGAGTTCGTGTAACTGAGTCAGGTTTGTAGGCCTCCTTGCTCGCACATGCTTTTTCAGTTCTGCCCACAAATTTTCTATAGGGTTGAGGTCAGAGCTTTGTGATGGCCACTCCAATACCTTGACTTTGTTGTCCTTAAGCCATTTTGCCACAACGTTGGAAGTGTGCTTGGGACCATTGTCCATTTGGAAGACCCATTTGGAACCAAGCTTTAATTTCCTGACTGATGTCTTGAGATGTTGCTTCAATATATCCACATAATTTTTCTTCGTCATGATGCCATCTATTTTGTGAAGTGCATCAGCCCCTCCTGCCACAAAGCACCCCCACAACATGATGCTGCCACCGCCATGCTTCACGGTTGGGATGGTGTTCTTCAGCTTGCAAGCCTCCCCTTTTTCCTCCAAACATAACGATGGTCATTATGGTCAAACAGTTCTATTTTTGTTTCATCAGACCAGAGAGCGTAGCCTCTTCTGTAGCCTGTCAACTATGTGTCTATCTATCCCTGTTCTCTCCTCTCTGCACAGACCATACAAACGCTCCACACCGCGTGGCCGCGGCCATCCTAATCTGGTGGTCCCAGCGCGCACGACCCACGTGGAGTTCCAGGTCTCCGGTAGCCTCTGGAACTGCCGATCTGCGGCCAACAAGGCAGAGTTCATCTCAGCCTATGCCTCCCTCCAGTCCCTCGACTTCTTGGCACTGACGGAAACATGGATCACCACAGATAACACTGCTACTCCTACTGCTCTCTCTTCGTCCGCCCACGTGTTCTCGCACACCCCGAGAGCTTCTGGTCAGCGGGGTGGTGGCACCGCATCTCTCCCAAGTGGTCATTCTCTCTCCCCTTACCCATCTGTCTCCCAATTCCATGCTGTCACAGTTACCAGCCCTTTCAAGCTTAACATCCTTATCATTTATCGCCCTCCAGGTTCCTTATCAATGAGCTTGATGCCTTGATAAGCTCCTTTCCTGAGGACGGCTCACCTCTCCAGTCCTGGGCGACTTTAACCTCCCCACGTCTACCTTTGACTCATTCCTCTCTGCCTCCTTCTTTCCACTCCTCTCCTCTTTTGACCTCACCCTCTCACCTTCCCCCCTACTCACAAGGCAGGCAAAACGCTCGACCTCATCTTTACTAGATGCTGTTCTTCCACTAACCTCATTGCAACTCCCCTCCAAGTCTCCGACCACTACCTTGTATCCTTTTCCCTCTCGCTCTCATCCAACACTTCCCACACTGCCCCTACTCGGATGGTATCGCGCCGTCCCAACCTTCGCTCTCTCTCCCCGCTACTCTCTCCTCTTCCATCCTATCATCTCTTCCCTCTGCTCATACCTTCTCCAACCTATCTCCTGATTCTGCCTCCTCAACCCTCCTCTCTTCCCTTTCTGCATCCTTTGACTCTCTATGTCCCCTATCCTCCAGGCCGGCTCGGTCCTCCCCTCCCGCTCCGTGGCTCGACGACTCACTGCGAGCTCACAGAACAGTGCTCCGGGCAGCCGAGCGGAAATGGAGGAAAACTCGCCTCCTTGCGGACCTGGCATCCTTTCACTCCCTCCTCTCTACATTTTCCTCCTCTGTCTCTGCTGCTAAAGCCACTTTCTACCACTCTAAATTCCAAGCATCTGCCTCTAACCCTAGGAAGCTCTTTGCCACCTTCTCCTCCCTCCTGAATCCTCCTCCCCCCCCCCCTCCTCCCTCTCTGCAGATGACTTCGTCAACCATTTTGAAAAAAAGGTCGACGACATCCGATCCACGTTTGCTAAGTCAAACGACACCGCTGGTTCTGCTCACACTGCCCTACCCTGTGCTCTGACCTCTTTCTCCCCTCTCTCTCCAGATGAAATCTCGCTTCTTGTGACGGCCAGGCCGCCCAACAACCTGCCCGCTTGACCCTATCCCCTCCTCTCTTCTCCAGACCATTTCCGGAGACCTTCTCCCTTACCTCACCTCGCTCATCAACTCATCCCTGACCGCTGGCTACATCCCTTCCGTCTTCAAGAGAGCGAGAGTTGCACCCCTTCTGAAAAAACCTACACTCGATCCCTCCGATGTCAACAACTACAGACCAGTATCCCTTCTTTCTTTTCTCTCCAAAACTCTTGAACGTGCCGTCCTTGGCCAGCTCTCCCGCTATCTCTCTCAGAATGACCTTCTTGATCCAAATCAGTCAGGTTTCAAGACTAGTCATTCAACTGAGACTGCTCTTCTCTGTATCACGGAGGCGCTCCGCTCCGCACTGCTAAAGCTAACTCTCTCTCCTCTGCTCTCATCCTTCTAGACCTATCGGCTGCCTTTGATACTGTGAACCATCAGATCCTCCTCTCCACCCTCTCCGAGTTGGGCATCTCCTCGCGGCCCACGCTTGGATTGCGTCCTACCTGACCGGTCGCTCCCTACCAGGTGGCGTGGCGAGAATGTCTCCTCGCCACGCGCTCTCACCACTGGTGTCCCCCAGGGCTCTGTTCTAGGCCCTCTCCTATTCTCGCTATACACCAAGTCACTTGGCTCTGTCATAACCTCACATGGTCTCTCCTATCATTGCTATGCAGACGACACACAATTAATCTTCTCCTTTCCCCCTTCTGATGACCAGGTGGCGAATCGCATCTCTGCATGTCTGGCAGACATATCAGTGTGGATGACGGATCACCACCTCAAGCTGAACCTCGGCAAGACGGAGCTGCTCTTCCTCCCGGGGAAGGACTGCCCGTTCCATGATCTCGCCATCACGGTTGACAACTCCATTGTGTCCTCCTCCCAGAGCGCTAAGAACCTTGGCGTGATCCTGGACAACACCCTGTCGTTCTCAACTAACATCAAGGCGGTGGCCCGTTCCTGTAGGTTCATGCTCTACAACATCCGCAGAGTACGACCCTGCCTCACACAGGAAGCGGCGCAGGTCCTAATCCAGGCACTTGTCATCTCCCGTCTGGATTACTGCAACTCGCTGTTGGCTGGGCTCCCTGCCTGTGCCATTAAACCCCTACAACTCATCCAGAACGCCGCAGCCCGTCTGGTGTTCAACCTTCCCAAGTTCTCTCACGTCACCCCGCTCCTCCGCTCTCTCCACTGGCTTCCAGTTGAAGCTCGCATCCGCTACAAGACCATGGTGCTTGCCTACGGAGCTGTGAGGGGAACGGCACCGCAGTACCTCCAGGCTCTGATCAGGCCCTACACCCAAACAAGGGCACTGCATTCATCCACCTCTGGCCTGCTCGCCTCCCTACCACTGAGGAAGTACAGTTCCCGCTCAGCCCAGTCAAAACTGTTCGCTGCTCTGGCCCCCCAATGGTGGAACAAACTCCCTCACGACGCCAGGACAGCGGAGTCAATCACCACCTTCCGGAGACACCTGAAACCCCACCTCTTCAAGGAATACCTAGGATAGGATAAAGTAATCCTTCTCACCCCCCCCCCTTAAATGATTTAGATGCACTATTGTAAAGTGGCTGTTCCACCTCATGTCAGAAGGTGAATTCACCAATTTGTAAGTCGCTCTGGATAAGAGCGTCTGCTAAATGACTTAAATGTAAATGTAAATGTAAATGCAGAGGACATTTCTCCAAAAAGTACGATCTTTGTCCCCATGTGCAGTTGCAAAGTGTAGTCTGGCTTTTTTATGGCGGTTTTGGTGCAGTGGCTTCTTCCTTGCTGAGCGCCCTTTCAGGTTATCCTTCCTCAGCGGTATGACGGCTGCATGTTTCCATGGTGTTTATACTTGCGTACTATTGTTTGTACAGATGAACGTGGTGCCTTCAGGCATTTGGAAATTGCTCCTATGGATGAACCAGACTTGTGGAGGTCTCCAATTGTTTTCCTGAGGTCTTCGCTGATTTCTTTTGATTTTTCCCATTATGTCAAGCAAAGAGGCACTGAGTTTGAAGGTAGGCCTTGACATACATCCACAGGTACACCTCCAATTGACTCAAATGATGTCATTTAGCCTATCAGAAGCTTCTAAAGCCATGTCATCATGTAAATGTAACATCATCTAAACTTCTGACCCACTGGAAATGTGATACAGTGAATTATAAGTGAAATAATCTGTCTGTAAACAATTGTTAGAAAAATTACTTGTGTCCTGCACAAAGTAGATGTCCTAACCGACTTGCCAAAACTATGGTTTGTTAACAAGAAATGTGTGGAGTGGTTGAAAAACTAGCTTTAAGTGTATGTGTAACCTAAGTGTATGTAAACTTCCGACTTCAACTGTACATTTATACATCTAAATGACTCTGAAACAACTTCCATTGACATGTGAATATGTCCTAATATGGACACCGTACCGAAAGTCATACTGTATAAGCCAGTCTGCAACGTTTGTTGATGTGCTTGGTCACGTTCAGCACGTGATAGCTGTGTAACGGTTCTCTGGGCAGACAATTGCAACTCCAAGCGGCCAGAGACACGTAAATAACAGCACAAGCATCACTTGGCTGCTGCAGGCTGAGGCTATGCAGTTGGATAACTATAGGTCCCACAAAGCTAGCTATTTTGCTGCCCTTATTGTGCCCACAAGCTTAACAAACTGTAAATCTGTAGAAATCTCATTAAAGCAATACCGGAGTCTACACTGTAAGATCTTCAGGCACGAGCGTTTATTACCCTATAGAGGATGCTGCCATATCCAGAAAGTAAACAAAGCTTTTAATCCTATGAAAATGTTACAGGTCTCTGAATCATAAATCTTCCTAAGCTGCACAACATCAGTTGAACTGGGAGTCCCAAACTGTATAAATGTATACTACAGATCATATATCAAAGTAAGTAGGTATTACTCAGCATATGTTTTTTCTCTGTATGTTACACAAAGTCATGTACGGTATCATATTTTTGGGTCAGTGAAACGTATATTTAAAAAAAGATGATTTCATGTTTTGGCATGAGTTGATTGTTTGTACTTCATGTTGGATATTAGAGCAGGGCAAGCTTAACAAACAGGTGTTTCATATAAAACAGTCTTTGCCAAAAGACATTCAGATACAGTGCCTTCAGAAAGTATTCACATGGCTTGAATTTTTAAACATTTTCTAGTGTTACAGCCCTTAATTCAAGCTGAGCTGAGCTGAACTGAAGTATCCCAGAAATGTTTCATATGCACAAAAAGCTTATTTCTCTCAAAATGTGTGCATAAATTTGCTTACATCCCTGTTGGTGAGCATTTATCATTTTTCAAGATAATCCATGCATATCAATAAGCTGATTAAACAGCATGATCATTACACAGGTGCACCTTGTGCTGGGGGACAATAAAAGGCCACTCTAAAATGTGCAATTTCTTCACACAAAACAATATCACAAATGTATTGAGAGCGCGTGCAATTGGCATGCTGACTGGAGGAATGTCCTCCAGAGCTGTTGCCAGATAATTTAAGATTCATTTATCTACCATAAACTGCCTCCAACATAATTGTAAAGAAATTGCAGAGCATGTGTATGGCGTCGTGTGGGCGAGTGGTTAACTGATGTCGACATTGTAAACAGAGTGCCCCGTGGTGGTGGTGGGGTTATGGTATAGGCAGGCATGAGCTACTGACAACGAAGAGAAATTGCATTTTATCAATGGCAATTTGAATGCACAGAGATACCATGACGAGATCCTGAGGCCCATTGTCGTGCCATTCATCCGCTGCCATCACCTCATGTTTCAGCATGATAATGCACTGCCCCATATCACAAGTATCTGTACACAATTCCTGGAAGCTGAAAATGTCCCAGTTCCTGCATACTCACCAGACATGTTCATGTTCCCGCTGATATCCAACAACTTCGCACAGCCATTGAAGACGAGTAGGACAACATTCCACAGGCGCAATCAATAGCCTGATCAACTCTATTCGAAGGAGATGTGTCGCGCTACATGAGACAAATGGTTGTCACACCAGACACTGACTGGTTTTCTGTTCCACTCCCCTACCCTTTTTTAAGGTATCGCTGACCAACAGATGCATATCTGTGTTCCCAGTCATGGGAAGTCACATAATAAGTTGCAAGGACTCACTCTGTGTGCAATAATAGTGTTTAACATGATTTTTGAATGGCTACCTTATCTCTGCACCCCACACATACAATTATCTGTAAGGTCCCTCAGTCGAGCAGTGAATTTCAAACACAGATTCAACCACAAAGACCAGGGAGGTTTTCCAACGCCTCGCAAAGGAAGGCACCTATTGGTAGATGGGTAAAAAAAAAAACGTACATTGAATATCCCTTTGAGCATGGTGAAGTTATTAATTACCCTTCGGATGGTATATCAATACACCCAATCACTACAAAGATACAGGCGTCTGTCCTAACTTAGTTGCCTGGGAAGAAGGAAACCGCTCAGGGATTTCACCATGAGGCCAATGATGACTTTTTAACAGTTGCCGAGTTTAATGGCAGTGATAGGACAAAACAGAGGATGGATCAACAACATTGTACTTACTCCACAATACTAATCTTAATTACAGAGTGAAAAGAAGGAAGTATTCACGTAATAAAAATATTCCCAAACATGTATCCTGTTTGCAACAAGGCATTAGGTAAAACTGCAAAAACAAAAAAAATGGCAAAGAAATTAACTTTATGTCCTGAATACAAAGCTTTGAGTAACACGCCTCATATTTTCAAGCATGGTGGTGGCTGCATCATTGTATGGGTGTGCCTGGCATCGGCAAGGACTATGGATTTTTATTTAAATAAAAAATAAACAGAATTGAGCTAAGCAAAGGCAAAATCCTAGAGGAAATCCTGGTTCAGTCTGCTTTCCAACAGACACTGGGAGACAAATTCACCTTTCAGCAGGACAATAACCTAAAACACAAGGCCAAATATGCACTGGAGCTGCTTACCAAGACAGCATTGAGTGGCCTAGTTACAGTTTAGACTTAAACGGCCGTGAAAGTCTATGTCGAGACTTGAAAATGGCTGTCTAGCAATGATAAACAACTAACTTGACAGAGCTTGAAGAATTTTAAGATAATAATATGCAAATATTATACAATCCAGGTGTGCAAAGCTCTTAGAGACTTACCCAGAAAGACTCACAGCATTAATCGCTGCCAAAGGTGATTCTAACATGTATCGACTCAGGGGTGTGAATAGTTATGTAAATTAGATATTTCTGTATTTAATTTCAAATACATTAGCAAAAATGTCTAAAAACATGTTTTCACTTTTTCATTATTGTGTTTAGATGGGTGAGAGAGGAAAAAATCAATTTAATCCATTTCTCACTCAGAACAGTCTCAATTTGGCTCTACTAGGTGTCGAAAGCGTTCCACAGGGAGGCTAGCCCATGTTGACTCCAATGCTTCCCATAGTTGCGTCAAGTTGGTTGGATGTGCTTTGGGTGGTGGACCATTCATGATACACATGGGAAACTGTTGAGTGTGAAAAACCCAGCAGCGTTGCAGTTCTTGACACACTCAAACCGGTGCGCTTGGCACCTACTACCATACCCTGTTCAAAGACACTTACATATTCTGTCTTGATCATTCACTCTCTGAATCACACACATACACAATCCATGTCTCAATTGTTTCAATGCTTAAAAATCCTTCTTTAACCTGTCTCCTCCCCTTCATCTACATTGATTGAAGTGGATTTAACAGGTGACATCAATATGGGATCATAGCTTTCACCTGGATTCACCTGGTCAGTCTATGTCGTGGAAAGAGCAGGTGTTCCTAATGTTTTGTACACTCTGGGTACTTTATGTGTGTCACCAAGAAGTGCACATTCACATGATACAGCATGTGCATTGAATATCATCACTCCTGTCATACAACCAAACCCACAGAGATTAAGAGAAAAATGG
>NC_088218.1:23566899-23621899 GCF_036934945.1 Oncorhynchus masou masou
GCTAGCTAGCACAGCCACAAAGTCATACAATCTAACCCCAACCTTAACCACACTGCTAACCCTAGCCTTAAATTCAAAGCACATTTTTAGCCATAGACAATTTTGACTTTGCAGCTCGGGAAATCGCAGAGTTCTGCCTCCAGGCCAACGTCAACCTGCGTCTACAGAGCTCCTCATTGTTTACCATTCGAACTTGAGCCACCTCTTTAAAGGAAGTTAAAACCATCATGATAGCCCATGAAGATCAAATGACTTTGTACCCATCATTCCTTCACAAAGTGTTCAATTGTGTCCCGTTGTGGCTTTCTTCGACAGTGAACAAAGCTCCCTACAGTTGAACAGTACATGTTGTATAGGTGTACAGTGGAATATTTTCATTACGCGCTCCATGAACTGTGAAAGCAATCTGGCATCAAAGGGAAGCCAAGATAGAGGCAACACAATGCTCCATCAGTGACCGTACAGTAGGACTGTTAAGGTGTTTTCGTGTTCTCGTCCCCACAACCCCCCCCCCACTCCCCTCCCCCTTCCCACAGTGATGTAACATAACAAGGTTTTAATGTGCACGCTCGAATGACAAAGACGCTTTGCGAGTGCAAGGCGATGTCGGAATCCATTGACCTTAGAGAAGTAGATCAGTAGATGTACCGGCACGTCTCATTCGTTCGTCAGAGAGTGACACATCCAAATGTGCAGATGAAACTGACAAGGGCTTTTTATCCCTTTTGTCAGAAACAAAGACTTGCAAAGTAAGATGATACATGAGTGTTGTAAGGGGAAGAGCACCATGTGATGTTTATTCTGGGCTGTAGGTGGGTGTGATGCCCGACATTGAGGTCTTGTTGCTTTTTGTTGATGAAGACAATCAGGTAGTCGTTCTCCAGTTATTAGCTTTCAGGTTCGCTGTGAATGATCTGCCACGCAGCTGACATGACAACATCATCTTTTCCGTTGTCATTTATACAGGAGTCAATTGACAATGACATTCAGTTATTGTTTTTGACAATGGTCAAGAGCCTCTCTTCCACAATGGGCCCTTATCTGACGGTCGGAGGCAAAGACTGCTAATCAGGATTACGCTTGAGTCTTCATGGGACATAAATGAATTCCGAGACTTTGATAGATGATTACTCTGAGATGAGATTTTAATGGCTTAATGTTGCCAGCAATTAATCTTCTAAGAAGCTGCTGAGTCTTTGTGCTGATTTGACCAGCGGGACCGATACACTGCTGGGGACCGAATCTATTTAATTAATCCTTCAGTGTGTTTGTTCCACAGGCCAGTCAAACATGCTGCCTTTCAATTAGAAAAACAATGACTCGTAATAACAATTCTTCATATGTACTGTAATGTGCCTCTGAGAGAGGCGAAAGGAGCGATATGAAAAAGGACAGGTCGACTACGGCGCCAGTGTCAGGGATTAAAGGGGAGAGTCTAGTTTAAATGATGATCTCATTGGATCATTCTTAAGACAAACAAACAGACAGACACTAGCTACAATACCACATATAACTCCAGCGACAGAACCACATGTCACATTTTCTCAATGAAATGATAACTAGGTTTTAGGGCTCATACATAAAATCAAGGTAATTATGCAATAATATCAAAGGGTTAAGGTAATTACTGAAAATATAGATATTGACTGAAATTTAAGTTGTAGCTTAGTGGGGTGTTCTAGATAAGTCTATGGCTGTCTGAAGGGGTTCTCAATCAGAGGCAGGTGTTTATCGTTGTCTCTGATTGGGAACCATATTTAGGCAGTCATATTCTTTGAGTGTGTCGTGGGTGATTGTCCTTAGTGTCCTTATGTCCTTATGTCCTTATGTCCTTAATGTCCTTAGTGTCCTTAGTGTCCTTTTGTCCTTATGTCTGTCGTGTATTATTTTGCACCAGTATTAGGCTGTTTCGGTTTTCGTTACGTTCATTGTTTTTGTAGTGTTTGTATTTTGATTCGTGTTTCTTCAGTTCATTAAACATGGATCGCAATCTACACGCTGCATTTTGGTCCGACTCTCCTTCACACATAGAAAACCGTGAACAGAATCACCCACCACAACAGGACCAAGCGGCGTGACAACAGGCAGCGGCAGCAGGAGATACATAATAAGGATTTCTGGACTTGGGAGGAAATCCTAGACGGAGAAGGACCCTGGGCACAGCCTGGAGAATATCGCCACCCCAAGGAAGAACTGGAGGCGGAGAAAGCAGAGAGGCGCTGGTATGAGGAGGCAGCACGGCGACGTGGATGGAAGCCAGAGAGTCAGCCCCAAAAATTTCTTGGAGGGAGCTCACAGGGAGTATGGCGACGCTAGGTAGGAGACCTACGCCAACTTCCTGTGGTTACCGGGGGGCTAGAGAGACCGGGCAGGCACCGTGTTATGCTGTGGTGCGCACGGTGTCCCCAGTGCGGGTGCATAGCCCGGTGCGGTATATTCCAGCTCCACGTATCGGCCGGGCTAGAGTGAGCGTCGAGCCAAATGCCATGAAGCCGGCTCTACGCATCTGGTCCCCAGTGCGTCTCCTTGGGCCGGCTTACGTGGCACCAGCCTTGCGCACGGTGTCCCCGGTTCGCCTGCATAGCCCAGTGTGGGCTATTCCACCTCGCCGCACTGGCAGAGCGACCGGGAGTATTCAACCAGGTAAGGTTGGGCAGGCTCGGTGCTCAAGAGCTCCAGTGCGCCTGCACGGTCCGGTCTACCCTGTACCACCTCCACGCACCAGTCCTCCGGTGGCAGCTCCCCGCACCAGGCTTCCTGTGCGTGTCCTCGGCCCAGTACCACCAGTGCCAGCACCACGCATCAGGCCTACAGTGCGCCTCTCCAGCGCTGCCAGAGCCTTCCTCCTCTCCTGCGCTGCTGGAGTCTACCACCTGTTTAGCGCTGCCAAAGCCTTCCGCCTCTACAGCGCTGCCGGAGTCTTCCGCATTTTCAGCGCTGCCAGAGCCTTCCTCAACTACAGCGCTGCTGGAGTCTCCTGCCTGTTCAGCGCAGCTGGAGCTGCCAGCCTGCATGGAGCAGCCAGAGCTGCCAGTCTGCATGGAGCAGCCAGAGCTGCCAGTCTGCATGGAGCAGCCAGAGCTGTCAGTCTGCATGGAGCAGCCAGAGCTGCCAGTCTGCATGGAGCAGCCAGAGCTGCCAGTATGCATGGAGCAGCTAGAGCTGTCAGTCTGCAAGGAGCTGTCAGTCTGCAAGGATTTGCCAGTCTGCAAGGAGCTGCCAGTCTGCAAGGAGCTGCCAGTCTGCAAGGAGCTGCCAGAGCTGCCAGTCTGCATGGAGCTGTCAGAGCTGCCAGTCTGCAAGAAGCCGCCAGAGCTGCCAGTCTGCAAGAAGCCGCCAGAGCTGCCAGTCTGCATGGAGCAGCCAGAGCCGTCAGTCAGTATGGAGCAGCCAGAGCCGTCAGTCAGCATGGAGCAGCCAGAGCCGCCAGTCAGCATGGAGCAGCCAGAGCCGCCAGTCAGCATGGAGCAGCAGAACCGCCAGTCAGCATGGAGCAGCCAGAGCTGCCAGTCAGCATGGAGCAGCCAGATCCGTCAGTCTGCCAGGATCCGCCAGTCAGCCAGACTCTTCCAGATCTGCCAGTCAGCCAGACTCTTCCAGATCCGCCAGTCAGCCAGGATCCGCCAGTCAGCCAGACTCTTCCAGATCCCCCAGTCAGCAAGACTCTTCCAGATCTGCCAGTCAGCCAGACTCTTCCAGATCCCCCAGTCAGCCAGACTCTTCCAGATCCGCCAGTCAGCCAGACTCTTCCAGATCCGCCAGTCAGCCAGACTCTTCCAGATCCGCCAGCCAGCCAGGATCTGCCAGATCCAACTACCTGCCTGAGCTTCAGCATGGAGTCAGCATGGAGCAGCCAGAGCCGCCAGTCAGCATGGAGCAGCCAGAGCCGCCAGTCAGCATGGAGCAGCAGAACCGCCAGTCAGCATGGAGCAGCCAGAGCTGCCAGTCAGCATGGAGCAGCCAGATCCGTCAGTCTGCCAGGATCCGCCAGTCAGCCAGACTGAACCGTATTAGGCTGTTTCGGTTTTCGTTACGTTCATTGTTTTTGTAGTGTTTGTATTTTGATTCGTGTTTCTTCAGTTCATTAAACATGGATCGCAATCTACACGCCGCATTTTGGTCCGACTCTCCTTTCACACATAGAAAACCGTAACAAGACCTCCACAAGTCTGATTCATCCTTAGGATCAATTTCCAAATGCCTGAAGGTACCATGTTCACATGTACAAACAATAGTAGGCAAGTATAAATGTAATGCTCCGGGTGTCGTGGGTGTGGAGTCAAAAGCAGGAGACAGAGAGTTCAATGCTGTGCGTCTTTAATAGCACCAACGCACCACAGGGTGCTCACAATAGGTACGTTCCCAAACACAGGGAATCAAAATGTACAACGAAAAATACACGACCAAGTACTAACACGTACCTCTACAACAGAGCCGAATGTTACATTGAAATAATCCCGCACAACAACCAGGCGGGCCGGCTGTCTAATAAAGACAAACTAATTAAACATACACAGGTGCTACCACTAAACATACAAGGAGGGGGAGGAAAGACAATCAGTGGCAGCTAATAGGCCGGTGACGACGACCGCCGAGCGCCACCCGCTCGGGAAAGGGAACCACCTTCGGTCGGACTCGTGACAATAAACACCATGGGACCACGCAGCCGTCAATACCGCTCAGAAAAGAGATGCGTTCTGTCTCCTATAGATGAACGTACTTTGTTGTGATAAGTGCATATCAATCCCAGAACAACAGCAAAGGACCCTGTGAAGATGTTGGAGGAAACAGGTACAATAAAAAGATGATGTTGGAGGAAAGATGTTGGAGGAAACAGGTACAATAAAATGTGTCCTATATCAACATAACCTGAAAGGCTGCTCGGCAAGGAAGAAGCTACTGCTCAAAAACCGCCATCAAAAAGCCAGACTACGGTTTGCAACTGCACATGGGGACAAAGATCGTACTTTTTGGAGGAATGTCCTTCTGTCTGATGAAAAAAAACATTGAAATGTTTGGCCATAATAACCATCGTTATATTTGGAGGAAAAAGAGGGAGGCTTGCAAGCCGAAGAACACCATCCCAACCATGAAGCACGGGGGTGGCAGCATCATGTTGTGGGGATACTTTGCTGCAGGAGGGACTGGTGCACTTCACAAAATAGATGGCATCATGAGGCAGAAAAATTATGTGGATATATTGAAAAGTTCAAGCTTGGTCGCAAATGGGACTTCCAAATGGACAATGACCCCAAGCACACTTCCAAAGTTGTGGCAAAATGGCTTAAGGACAACAAAGTCAAGGTATTGGAGTGGCCATCACAAAGCCCTGACCTCAATCCTACAGAAAATGTGTGGGCAGAACTGAAAAAGCGTGTGCGATCAAGGAGGCCTACAAACCTGACTCAGTTACACCATCTCTGTCAGGAGGAATGGGGCAAAATTCACCCAATTTATTGTGGGAAGCTTGTGGAAGGCTACCTGAAACATTTGACCCAAGTTATACAATTTAAAGGCAATGCTACCTAATACTGATTGAGTGTATATACACTTCTGAACCACTGGGAATGTGATGAAAGAAATAAAAGCTGAAATAAATAATTCTCTCTCTACTATTATTCTGACATTTCACATTCTTAAAATAAAGTGGTGATCCTAACTGACCCAAGACAGGGGATTTTTACTAGGATTAAATGTCAGGAATTGTGAAAAACTGAGTTTAAATGCATTTGGCTAAGGTGTATGTAAACCTCTGACTTCAACTGTATGTATTTTTGATTTAGTTTACATTTTTTATAGATTTTTTTCACCTGCAGTGAATCCACTCAACATTTACATTACATCAGTCATCTAGCAGACTCCCATCCAGAGCGACTCACAGGAGAAACCAGGGTCAAGCGCCCCACCCAAGGGCATGTCGACAGATCTCCCATCAAGTCAAGTCAGGGACCCAAACCAGCAACCTATCGACCATCGGCCCAAGCCGATTACAATTTGGTCCGTCGTGGTCTGGTGCGGTGTGTCACAGCATCATCGGACAGAGCTTGTTGTCATTGCAGGCAATCTCAACGCTGTGCGTTACAGGGAAGACATCCTCCTCGCTCATGTGGTACCCTTCCTGCAGGCTCATCCTGACATGACCATCCAGCATGACAATGCCACAAGCCATACTGCTCGTTCTGTGTGTGATTTCCTGCAAAACAGGAAATTCCGTGTTCTGCCTTGGCCAGCGAAGAGCCAGGATCTCAATCTCATTGAGCACGTCTGGGACCTGTTGGATCGGAGGGTGAGGGCTAGGGCTATGAAATGTCCAGGAACTTGCAGGTGCCTTGGTGGAAGAGTGGGGTAACATCTCATTGCAAGAACTGGCAAATCTGGTGCAGTCCATGAGGAGGAGATGCAGTGCAGTACTTAAATGCAGCTGGTGGCCACACCAGATAATGACGGTTACTTTTGTTTCTTGTTTTGTATTATGCTTTGATAATTTATTAAATTATTCACTCCCTGAACTTGCTTCCTGATTCCCAGCACAAATGTTACAGTGTGTGTCTGTGTGTCTGTCTCAGTGGCTTGAGAGGAGGAAGGCTCAGGGGGGTAAAAGCACCTTTCCCTGCTGTCCCCCTCTTTCTGGAGGAAGATAAAGTTCTGCATGTGTGCAGACGAGTCCAAGCAGGCCCAACAAAAGCCTCTAATAGCGATTTAGTATCTCAATCCTTTGGCACATTTCTGTATGCTTTGACAGGTCAACTACCATGCAGCAATTTGTTCCCCAAATATTTGTTTTCCTCGACTTAAATCACTTATTACCTAGAGCGAGGAGGAGGAGGGGGAGGGGGAGGAAGAGGATGAATTGCACCAGTAGGGGGATAATTAGGAGCTGGAAAAGTTCTAGAAGCCCTTGTCTGTGACATTCATCAACAAGGAGCTTTCAATAATGTATTAATCAGAGTCAAAGTATTTCCATTATATTTAGGCCTAACTACCTGCTGATTTACTGGTATGCGATCTGTGATAGATAATGTGACTTGCTCAAAATTCAATCACATGGACCCCAATATACAATTAAAACATCAGACATGCGTTGGGTGAGTCCTCTACCTATTTGGTGTCACAAATTGCAATAGTTATGTTGAGTAATTTGCTTGCTACTGTACAATGATTGATCCAGAAAATACAGTTGAAGTCGGAAGTTTACATACGCTTAGGTTGGAGTCATTAAAACTCGTTTTTCAACCACTCAACAAATTTCTTGTTAACAAACTATAGTTTGTTCTCCTAGAAATGAACATACTTCGGTGCGATATGTGCAAATCAATCCCAGAACAACAGCAAAGGACCTTGTGAAGATGCTGGAGGAAACAGGTACAAAAGTGTCTATAGCCACAGTAAAACGAGTACTATATCGACATAACCTGAAAGGCCGCTCAGCAAGGAAGACGCCACTGCTCCAAAACCGGCTAAAAATGCCAGACTACGGTTTGCAACTGCACATGGGGACAAAGACTTTTTGGAGAAATGTTCTCTGGTCTGATGAAACAAACAAATAACTGATTGGCCATAATGACCATCGTTATGTTTGGGGGTAAAAGGGGAGGCTTGCAAGCCGAAGAACACCATCCCAACCATGAAGCACGGGGGTGGCAGCATCATGTTGTGGGGGTGCTTTGCTGCAGGAGGGACTGGTGCACTTCACAAAATAGATGGCATCATGGGAAAGGAAAATGTATGTGGATATGTTGAAGCAACATCTCAAGACATCAGTCAGGAAGTTAAAGCTTGGTCGCAAATGGGTCTTCCAAATGGACAATGACCCCAAGCATACTTCCAAAGTTGTGGCAAAATGGCTCAAGGACAACAAAGTGAAGGTATTGGAGTGGCCATCACAAAGCTCTGACCTCAACCCTATAGAGAATGTGTGGGCAGAACTGAAAAAGCGTGTGCGATCAAGGCAGCCTACAAACCTGACTCAGTTACACCATCTCTGTCAGGAGGAATGGTCCAATATTTACCCAACTTGTGGAAGCTTGTGGAAGGCTACCTGAAATGTTTGACCCAAGTTAAACAATTTAAAGGCAATGCTACCAAATACTAACTGAGAGTATATTCCGACCCACTGGGAATATGATGAAAGAAATAAAAGCTGAAATAAATAATTCTCTCTACTATTATTCTGACATTTCACATTCTTAAAATAAAGTGGTGATCCTAACTGACCTAAGACTGGGAGCTTTTACTGGGATTAAATGTAAGGAATTGTGAAAATCTGAGTTTAATGTATTTGGCTATGGTGTATGTAAACTTCCAATTTCAACTGTACTGTAGCTATTTACCTTGACTCTGGCTACCTACTCACCAAAAAGATTTGACATGATGATACTGACAGATTTACTGTTGCAAAGAGGAGGCTAAGCTCTGACTAGATCATCTGCTAACTCTCTTGTTAGCTAGCTAATTTGTTTACAAATGAGTTCAGTTAGTGAGTGTGCTAGCAGTCTAAACATCTAGCTACTAGCTAGTTAACTAGCTAACTTGCTGACTGTTGGCTAGCCAAAGCAAATGTTTTGAAAGTTTAATATTTGGCTCTGTTTTAGTCCATGTGATTTGGAAGTCTGTCCATCATATTTCCACCTCGTGTGCAGCCAAGTGTCCAGTCCTGATGATGTCACAGGGTGCATCCAGAATGCATGAGTACGCAGAATGACCATGAACAGGTTGGATGAAGTAAGGTGAACTCTGTTACAGAAGCCTATGTGGAGTTTTCTAGGTAGAACCAATGTGTTCAAGTCCCATTGATACACAGTGAAAGCCACTAACTTCCAGTTTGTCTCACACGCCAAACAAACAAACAATTACTGTAGGCAATAACCTTATATGTCAGGACAAGATGTCCACTGTAATGGCCAACTGGTCTCACTCTGGCCTCGTAGGCAACTCAATTTGCATTGTATTTTGTCTCCCACCCTAAAGTGGTGGATTTGGAAATAAAGCAATTTTCGATTTCTGTAATTATCCTGCATTTGAAGAGCAACATTCCTGTGTAACTAAAAATGGATGACCTTTGCTGACTTTATTCATCTTTCAAAACCTGAAAGCTGAATTAAAGAACAAATCAATTCCCCAGATCTTGGCTCTTAGTCACGATAACACTGACATAACATACCCTATGTCCCTTCATTTGATTCACATTGATTTCTCCCTCCACCTAATGCTTCTAAGATATGAATTAAAATTAGGTTATGCAGCGGCTCAGCAATTAAGCATCTTTACAACCATTTGGTCTCCTAAGCTGCCCAACAGTTTACCTCTTCTTCCTCCCAACTGCTCCCCCAGAAGGTCACGGGCCCGTGAAGCCCCTACCAAGCCCCTACCATTCCCACCTGTGGAGAGGAGAGCATAAAGTCCTAAGTCCATCTTAGTGTTCTTCCCAAAGGCTTTGGCCAACAGATGGTTCCTCAAATCCCCTGGTTTCCTCCGGGCTTGAAAATGTCCCCCCCCCAAAAAAAAAAAACCTCAGATATGTTTTTCCACATTACATCTCTTCTGACTGTGGTTCTGCCTGTCATGTAGTTGTTCATAACCCACAAGCAAGAGAAACAATCATACTTGGATTTTTAATCTCTTCAAACATCTTTCTCAACCAAAGAATGCAATTTATTGTGATTATGCTGAGAAGAACACAAGTTAATATCTTAAAACTGTCAAGTCAGTACTTGCTGCACGTTCTCTGACACTCACTCAATGTCATGACGTTTTTTAATTTCCGAAAAGTGTGTGTGAAAACTCCCCGTGAGAAAACCACACTGTCCACAACAAAGCTCACACTGTAAAATGACATTTGTGACAGGCTGGTGTCTTTTTCTAGTTGTCCATGTGTTCTCTTGACAACTGAAAAGAGGATGGTCCACCCCGATCATGATGGCCATTGTTCCTGCAGTCAGAGGCCATGATATCACAGTGGGACAGATTCCAGCCAGCCAACATGTCCCTTTGTCTCCAATTATGATAATGTAAAAGCCTTGGCTCCATGGAACCTGTCTGTGCCCAAATTCCCAGCGGACATTCCTGTTCTCCTCATATGGAGGAGGGGTTCTATCAACCCTATGGTATGTCCTATGGTTTGTATTCCGCTCTTGAGAAAGTGATGAACTTGTGCCGCCACATTTGGTAACACTTTATTTGGAGAGTCCTCTTACAGATGCTTTATAGATGTTCAACTTACAACTCATTGTTTAATTCGATATCCACTAACCCTAGCCCTATAACCGTAACCCTTAACCCTTAACCTAACCCGAGATTCTAAAATGCAGATGTACGTTCAGCCAATGTAAAAGGTGATCGACCTTAGTGTTGCTGCCCACTAAGGCGGCGCTAACCCGGGACCGACATCAGACTGAGGATGACAGGCATCTTTGTGGTGTGTGCTGCCTGCATGTGGCTCCACTGGGCTCACAGAGAGAATAATGGCGGTGTTGCTGCCGTGAGCAGCCTTAATGGCTTGTGGTTAAGGAGACACACCAGGTTGTGTTGCTAATGACAGGGTTCATTGACGACATCAGCCCTGTCCTGCCACTCAAACGTACCCACTATGAATGCCATCATTGTTCTTACTCAGACTCCGAGAGGCAAAAGTTGCCATTGTGTGGTTTTCTAGGTCACAGGATACATATTTATGTGACTGAAAAGATTTAGTAAGAGAGAGAGACAAAAAAAACAATAATTTACTCATCGTCTATTCTCGTGTTTTATTTTGTCAGTGTGTTAGTTCTGCATTGATAAACTGACGCACAACGGGATCCCCTTCCCTCAGTAGCCAATGATTTCCTTATCAGTAGCAAAAGATTTGAGCTACTCATGCAAGACATATTGATGTTTATTAATCAGCACTTCTTTGTCATGTTAGACTGTGAGTTTCCCCATCACAACCTGCAGTTCATTATCACAAGCTTTCACAACAGCATTTTTTCTCCATTGACATCAATTAATCAAATCTCCCTCGTGGGATCTTGTTTTAACAAGTTACAGGTGTCCGTTTACGTTTACAATGTTATGCCTAGTCAATGAGACCAGCCTTGCAAAACATAGCTACACTAACTGTCAACAGTGTGTGGCCAAAGCCTGGCCAGTGTTGTCATCGTCTATCCTGATCTTGTTTTCACTGATGTAGTGCGTGCGCACGGCTGTATGAAAAGCCAAAGCGATACCTCCAGTGAAATCGTTAGCGTGAAGAACAAGACATGAAGAAGATCGCAGGTGCTCTGGGCTCCCTAATTCCCCGCACCTGTGAGGGCACATGGGCAGCGACACCCTACCCGCCATTTTCACCAACACCTGTCAGCAGGCCCACTTCTTCAAAAGGAACCTTCTATCCTTCTCAACGTCCTCCCAACGCCCCAACAACAGCCAGTTACCACAGCCCACTTTTTGAAAGCAGGGCAGGGGAGCCCATCATTAGTAAAAAAGCTGTTGTCAGTGGCTGTGAGGCTCTGAAGCTCAGCTCTCTGTTTGCGTCCCACAATCGCCCTGACCACATCTCTTTCAGGGCCAGAGGAAAGAATGGATAGGTGGCCATAAAGGAATTCAAACGATATTGACATGTATACACAATGCCTTGTGAGTGGGGGTACAGATGGTCGGGGAGGGAGGGAGAAGCGGTGGTGAATATCCCACCAGCGCTGAGGATGTGTTACAATTTTCCTAAAGCCCTGCTTGAATATGAGGCAACATGTTGCGCTCAGCAGGATGCCACGTCCGCAGAGAAGCAATTTTTATTTCCCCTCCCTATGCAGAAGGAAGCAGCAGCATGACCTTTTGTGTGAGCCGAGCGGAGCGCCACACTAAGCTACGACTCTAAGTGCCACAATTCTCTGAATTCTCAATTTACCAAAAGGCAAAGTCTGTCAAAAAAAAACGTTACCGTTTGGCACAACCTTTGGCACGTATTTTGAATTTGACTACAGGCCAATGGAAGGGGAGGAGTGCCGTGTTGTGTTGTGCTGTGCTGTGAAAGCCTGTCTCTGCCTGTGCTTTGTGTGCCACAATCAGATGCTGTTGATTGTCCATAAAGGGTCAAGGAGATGAGATTTAGGGTTTACTGCTGCCTGAGTGCGTCAAGTTGTTCACTGCTGACAGTAATAGGAGCCCAGCAGGGGACCACTCCAATGATGTGTGTTTGTTGGGCAACTGTGCCTCAGTGCTGCAGGAGTGCATTAAAATGATGACCTAAAGGGCACACACACACACACAATCAGCGGGCTACGCAGCGCATTCACTCTTCGCCCAGGAATATCGCTCTGGTCATGCAATGCTCTCCCTCTCACAGCGTTCTATACACAGAATCTTCAGTATTTAAGTCAGAGTGGAGTGCAGTGCAGTATGGGGTGAAATGGGATGGTATTGGTGTGTACACGACACTGTTCTCCACACATTGCTGTAGTGCTATGCCGCTGGGCAAAAACGGGTTGAATCAACGTTGTTTCCACGTCATTTCGACAAAATAAATCTATGCGATGACGTTGAATCATTTGCAAAGGTCATCGACGTAAGGGGATTTCATCTTTTTTTCACCCAACTTTTAACCGTAACCCAATGATGCTGATATTTGTTGTTGATTTCACGTTAGTTGACAACTGAACCAAATGCAAATCAAAACTGGACGTTGAAATGACGTCTGTACTCAGTGGGATTGTTTGGAAAAGTGTGTACAGTACATGTCACAGTACATATGCATGTAATGTAAATGTGTGTCTGTAAACAGACATTCTTCCTGGTTGCTTTTCTTCTCTATCCACACCATAGATAAGGTGCCTAGAGAGGTTGTCTGAGGTCAGTGTCCTCAGATGGCCTTGATCCTGGGCTCTCTGCTCTCTGCTTAGACTCAGAGTGTTCAGTAACTGCTCAGTAAAAGCACAGCAGTTTGGTCGTTTCATCCCATCCTCTCTGGCATCACTTCACCACGTCATCCCTGAATTTACTCACAGCCACTCAGACAGTAGGACTGCTTTGTCACCGGAATGGCTTTCTGACTGGAAATTTTTTTTTTTACTCTGTAAAGAAAACATATAGCTTATACATTAATCTCTTTTTTTTGTGAGCACTGGCTTCATGTCTCTTTATTATTGGCCATCTGATAATCAGATGGCATCTTAAAAATGCATTTGAATAGTGAGTTGTGCTGATGCTGGTGATGGCCCTTCTTCTTTCATCTGAAAAGTAAAGTTGCTCTCTTTAGATGATGTTAAAAGGAGAAGTGAGCCCGTTGGAGCTTTAAACACATCTGCTCTCTCTCTCTCTCTCTGTCTCCCTCTCTCTCTCTCTCTCTCTCTCTCTGTCTCTCTCTCTGTCTCTCTTTCTTTCTCTCTCTCTCTTTCAATTCAATTCAAGGGGCTTTATTGGCATGGGAAACATGTGTTAACATTGCCAAAGCAAGTAAGGTATATAATATATAAAGTGAAATAAACAATAAAAATTAACAGTAGACATCACACATACAGAAGTTTCAAAACAATAAAGACATTACAAATGTCATATTATATATATATATATACAGTGTTTTTACAATGTGCAAATGGTAAAGGACACAAGATAAAATAAATAAGCATAGATATGTGTTGTATTTACAATGGTGCGTGTTCTTCACTGGTTGCCCTTTTCTCGTGGCAACAGGTCACAAATCTTGCTGCTCTGATGGCACACTGTGGAATTTCACCCAGTAGATATGGGAGTTTTTCAAAATTGGATTTGTTTTTTCGAATTCTTTGTGGATCTGTGTAATCTGAGGGAAAAATGTCTCTCTAATATGGTCATACATTGGGCAGGAGGTTAGGAAGTGCAGCTCAGTTTCCACCTCATTTTGTGGGCAGTGAGCACAGCCTGTCTTCTCTTGAGAGCCATGTCTGCCTACGGCGGCCTTTCTCAATAGCAAGGCTATGCTCGCTGAGTCTGTACATAGTCAAAGCTTTCCTTAATTTTGGGTCAGTCACAGTGGTCAGGTATTCTGCCGCTGTGTACTCTCTGTGTAGGGCCAAATAGCATTCTAGTTTGCTCTGTTTTTTTGTTAATTTTTTCCAATGTGTCAAGTAATTATCTTTTTGTTTTCTCATGATTTGGTTGGGTCTAATTGTGCTGCTGTCATGGGGCTCTGTAGGGTGTGTTTGTGAACAGAGCCCCAGGAACAGCTTGCTTAGGGGACTCTTCTCCAGGTTCATCTCTCTGTAGGTGATGGCTTTGTTGTGGAAGGTTTGGGAATCGCTTCCTTTTAGGTGGTTATAGAATTTAACTGCTCTTTTCTGGATTTTCTCTCTCTCTCTCTCTCTCTCTCTCTCTCTCTCTCTCTCTCTCTCTCTCTCTCTCTCTCTCTCTCTCTCTCTCTCTCGGCATGGTCTGATCAACCCTCCTACCAAACCGCCCTCTTTCTCACTCTCACAGAACTGTCACCCCCGAGCCGAGGCCTGACAATCTTCTGTAATAAATTGGCAGATAATAGGCATGTCCAGTGGCCATTTTTTTGTCGGGGTAAAGTGTTTCAAATGATTTTAACCGGTGAGGCTGAAGAATACATTTTGTATTACGCATGTCAGTGATGTACAACGGCCCATTAGCAAAAAAAAAAAATTATGATTGGGTATGATGCCAAACTCTGTAATCAAGGCCTCTCGCAGAGCCTGTGTGCCAGACAAAAGACTGCACAAAATCCCAAGCGTTAGCTATGCATGCTTTTCAGTTGCCGTGGCTAAGGGGGGTGTGCCACGCAGGGACAACATGCATGCGCACTTTGTTGTATTGCTCCTCCACAGATTTTTGTTCACATTTTCAAGGTTTGTCAATTCTACTCTTCTCTCTCTGAGCCGACTGCCTCCCAAAAACCAGAGAGAACGTGACAGAGAGATGCTCTTCAAAAAAAGCTCTGTTAAACACAATTGTGACTTTCTTTGGGGTTAGAGGAGGAGAAGGTTGGATACAGAGCTGGCTGAGCTGTAGACCTGGACGGGCGAATGTACAGTGGAAATAGTTAGTAAATAGGTAGCTGGTCAGTTGGCAATAAGGCCTTGTGTCCTTCTTGGGGCAGCCTATAACCTCGGTGCACTGCCACGATAAGACACACAGTTCTGGTTTAATTGACACAGATTAATCCTAGTCCAAGACTTGTTCTATATTTTACTCAGATTTTTTAAAATCAGAGTTGTAGTGTGCATGGTTTTGACTACATAGGTAGTATGTTGCTATTTGTTCTAGTAGGTTCAAGGCCAGAGGTTTGGGTCAATTAGTTTGTTGCACATAACATTTAATCTATTTACGACAGATGTATATGCTTTATGGTCACACTTGAGCTGTGTGTGTGAAGTACAGATGCCGGATCTTAATTTTATCACTCTTTTGTTGCTGAGAATTTTCTTGTAGTGTATAAAAAGGTTTAAAAAGGCTTCAAAGTTTGGAATTTCCCGTTTAAAATGTCAGACTTGATTTGCTCTAATGAAAAATGAATCACCCCCACAAAAAAAGTCCATTCATTGTAATCCACATAATAATTCACATTTCTTGTTGCTGCAGGATTATTTTCCTGCTGTAGTAAACTGGCTCAAATTAAGATCCTGCATCTGTATCCATAGTATATGATAATGATGAGGTAATGCTGAATGGACAGAAAAATACAGCTAATAATGTGTTAAATAGCGAGGTCGTGGGAAAAGCACAGTCTTGCCAATTAGTGGGATAGTGCTGATTAACCCTCCCTATGCCACATTGTGTAGACCCTGGCCCTCTATAAGGGGTGGGATTCAACAGGCCACAATAGACACCCCTCAACACAAAAACAAACCTCTAGCTCATCTTTAGGGACGTGCGTGTGTGTTTGTGTGTTTGTGAGTGTTTGGAGGGAACTTACTCAGGCCGTATTGAGGTTAAGCTTTCGGTTAGTATCGCAGGCCTTAACCAACTCTACAGGTAACCAGTATATTTAGATGAATGTTGGGCACGTTCATAAGAGACTACATATTAGTCGGTTAGAAGTTAGGTATAAAGCATGATGAATTTCAAACAAGTTCAACCCAGCCCATAAATGTCCTCTGAGTGCCTCAGAGAACAGGTGTTGTCGGACGAGGGTCCTGTAGAAGAGAGAAGGATGATCTATTCAACGCTCCTCTATGTGTTTGGTGTTTGATGGGCCAGATCAAAGCAGAGTCATCAACATGACTCATTGTATTTCCAGAACCCCCCCAACAATTCATGTTTGATGTTCTGTTTCCAGATCATGGGTTTCTGTGCTACATTTAAACATGGATGTGTTCTTGTCCAACGCTCTTGTGAACGCAATAGTGCATGTCTGTTTTATAGCAGGAAATGCAAAGGTTGTTTCGATTCAAATCGTCTATTTTAAAAATGTAGATTTTCATGCGATTCACTTTTGTGGGGTCTCACATGGCATATTCCAGTTTGGACAAGAGAATAGATGACGTTGTTTTTAGGTTGACGTTGCGACTACAGTACAGAGATACCTGTATCTGTATGTAACCTCAAGAGATTCAATTGGCCACCTGCAAATGTGCTTTGTCTTTCGGTATTTTTCTCATGCTCTTGAATATTAGCGTTTTTCAGAAAAGTACAAACAACACATTTTATTCCACAAACAGTCATGGATAATGGATCATGGACCGTCACTGCAATTCTAGAGACGCGTATCTGTGTTAACCCTGGTACAACCTTTTCCTGACAATTGTGCTGCATTGCATATCGGCCTGAAGACACGACGTGAGTTTATTCCCATTGGAAATAGACGTTGAATTGACGTCTGTCCCCGGTGGGATGCTTTTCCGCTGTAGAAAGAGGAGCAGTATTTGCACTATAAGTGTTCAGTGAGGGGACCCCGAGACTTCAAAGCTACTCCGATGTGTAGAATACTTGGTAAACGTTTTGTAAATCATCCCCAAGTCTAGATAATTGCTGAGGATGTGGGTGAGAAGTTTGTTTTTGGAATAAGGATTCCTATGGTCTGCGACCCCCTTTACTCTGGTGCTCCTTTTATCATCTGTGAAGTGAGCACAAATAACTCTCGCTCTAAGACAGCCTGTTCCCAAACATACTGTAACAAGTGTGAACCTCACATAGCAGAACAATGAGAGCAAATCCCAACGTTTCTGGAATATCGCATGTATACATTGAGCCCCATTGCCACAAGTCACAGATATGGTTCTGTATGAGCTTTCTTGAGCCTGGGTAGATTTACAGTCTGTCATGGTTTTGGACCCCATTAAGATCCAAGGGTTAAGCTGAAGGCCTAACGTCTTAGTGCTAGGGTCAATATTTCTCGACAAATGGTTGGAAGAGTGCTTGAAATGCAAAGGTCGGGGATCGCAACCCCATTTGACCTCTCAACCAGTGGCCCTTTATACATTTTACCTCTGGAGCGCCACCAGAATGGCCAAACATATGTCAAGGATAATTCAAGGTCAAATGGGCCTGACCTGATAATCTACTTTGAAAGAGTCCAACTCCAGTCATTTACTGTGTTTAACCAGGCCAATATCTTCTGAGGATCTTCTGGACTTTATTGGACCTTTTAAATAGTGAACAAACTGTGAGCCAAGAGCCAGAAAAGATCTGCAAATATGGCCAAATCAACAGGCCCCTAGTTACTGGTTCAACAAACATGCTAGAAAATATCTTAAACATGGTCGACTTTGAACTTGACATAATGTTTCCTTCGCCTCCGAATTGATTGACAATCCCATTGAATGCAATTCTTTGGGACAAAGGCACACAACACAGAATTAAGGCCTAACAAAAGGCTTTAGACGATATTTTAACATCGTAAATTGACCTTGTCGGCCTGTTCACCTACCCCCACCTCTCTCTCTCTCTATTCTGTACCTCCCACCCTCTCCCCTTACCCACAAGGTCGTCCCGAATTGGGGTCCAGAGCCAATGGGGACAGACATCCTTTATGTGTTCTTTAACGGTCCACTAAATGGGTTTGAGGTCAAGCGATTAGTCTCTCAGGTCAACCCTGGCACCTGCATGGTAACACCGATTACACAATAAGGGCAGTCTGCAAGGAGGCTGAATTTGGTACGTGTAAATGGCTGTAGGAGATGAATTGATAGATTTGAGAAACAGTCCTTGTTCTTTAAAGCTCCATTCAGCACTTTGATAAAAGGTTTTTGTGTAGAACTTTCCGTAAAAGGAGAGAGAGGCTATCAGATTCTTGAGGTCAGCCACCATGGCTGAAGAGAAGTGAAGTTGTTTCAAAAAGCCTCCCTGTCCATGGTCTCTGTTTCGTCCCTGTGAGAGAGAAACCACACAGCCTGACTGGAGATGACTTTTAACAGCCGAGATTACAGTAGAGTAGCGTAGGAAGAATGCCCATCCTTTTATTCTCGCTCGTCTCCGCTTCAATTGCATACAACTGCCTCCCCTCTCACCATGCTGAGCCCTTCATGCATGAGCTTGTCTGCTTTTCAATAGCCTTTTGTGTTAGTCGGGATTCAAACAAGATAGGTTGCCTGCCTTTGACTCCTCTGCTCTCGCTCCGAGGAGAAATATTTCACCTGTCACACAAAGAAGAATGTTTAGGATCACTTGCAACTGTAAAAATCCACTTTGGGATTTAAATTGAGTGAATCATTTTCAAAAAGTCTCATCTAAAAGGCTGACGTTGGCTTTCTTCAGACGATGTGTATTTGTTGATGCCGTGATTTGCATAGGCTTCCAGGGAGCTCAGGGAGAGTGAAATTATGTTGGAAACCCATCGTCAACTTTAAACAGCGCCACAGTACACACAAAGCTGCCTTGAGAAGTACAGTCGTTTCCCTAATGTGTGGTGGGATTAGAATTGATTCGATTTAAAACCTTATCGTCGTTGTTCAGAGAGACGATAGGTCGTCAATCATCTCCAAGCATAGATAATCCGTGTGACGTGAACCACCCAAACAGTAATGGGCATTACGACATCACTGTGAGACATCTCTCTACAGGATACAACTGTAGGCATGACCAAGATGGAGTACCTCCTTGACTATGATTGATGGAACTGTATATCTCCCGAGTCCATTCCCAAGCCTTCGATACTGCAGATCCTTTCTCCTCTGTGGTCTTAAGGCAGAGGCCTGGGACGGAGGGGACTGTTTGCTCTATAGGTCCCGGGACCTAATTAATAATGTTTGTTAGGCTCATTGTGAAGAGGGATAGTAAGGTCACTAACTCGAACAGCAAAAGGAATTTTAAAAAGCCTTGGAAATGCATAAATTATGTAAATATGTCTATTGCCTTAAATACGTATTGTTCCCCTCATTCAGAGGAATCTGTGAGAAACGAAGCACCCAGATCTCTATTGACTCCGCCTAAGGGTTTTAGATGAAAACCATGAGCACCATACATAAATGTTCATATAGGCTATATGGTCCCGCATATTATATGTTAATTAATCTGTTCATGGACTCAATTCTTGACATCATTCTTTGAACATAAAACTTGTTTTCCTCCAACCACTACATAAAACGGTCTATAGTCGTGTTGATATTCATGGACATTTTGGATTTATGTGTATTGGAGAATAAAGCCAAAGCGGACATTTTTGTTCTCTCCTTGATCAGTGTTCTATTGTATTGTTCCTGCTGGCTGGTAGTTTGGCAGGCCAGACAGATATGGCAGTAGATCCATGGGTTAATGAGGACCAGACTACTGTGGAGATGCCAGGGCCCGGTGCCCAACACACACTGTGGTGAGGCCTCAGCCCCTCCCCCCCACACCACCACACACACAACCCCAACACAACAAAGCACCAGGCCATCTTGTGGTTCACTACAATCGCTCAAGAGAGAGGATTTTGGATCAGTAAGTACCAACAACGAAAAAGGGGATTGAAAGGGGGCGAGGGGGCAAGGAGCTGAAGGGTGTCCTGTGAGTTGTGATCTTTGTTCAGTTCCGAGGAGCTTATGTTCCTGGGCTTCTCTCCTAACAATCAGAGAGGGAGCGGTCTTCTACAAGCAGGGCCTCTCTCATCTCTCTTTCCACTCTAAGTTTCACCTCATTCTGGGAAGAATTACCACCATTGTAGATATAGCACCTCTTACAGATCCTGTACCATCCGATAGAGCTTGTAATGGACTAATCTGGGCCTCCTCTCCCTTGGGAGTGAGGGAATTCCTAGAGGTTTAATTAAATGACGAGTTAATTGATTCCCTTATTGATGTTCTTGTTAGGAGGTGAAAGCGAATACACAATGACGTGGCAACAGTCAGTTACAGACTTGGCTGGGGATTCCTGGTCTAAAAATGGAACAGAGAGGATGGTTGTCCCAATAGAACAAAGCACTAGGAAAGTAAACAATCCAAATATTTGCATTGACGGTAATTAGCTAAAACCGAATGTCATTGATTTGGATTTTACACTATAAGTAGTTATAACAAAATTACAGGGAATAATTTTCATTTCAGACCGGTGAGACATTTTCTTGGACAAAGATCACCTTTGTTCCACACGTTTCCCTGAATTGAGCCCAAGTTTACCTGTAACTGCTAATGGCTGTGCTATGCATGGGGCTACGACAGTAGGTTTTATTTTCATTGGATTGTTGTTAGTGTTGCTTTTTTACAGAGTGAGTCTAGATCAAGCTTCAAAGCCCGTGTTCAATTACCAAGAAAACAGAGAAAGTCTTTGCAGTGTTTTTTGTTATGACTAACAGCTTTCAGAATATCATTATTTACATATTTTCACCATTTCGGATTAGTTCTGCCACCTTTATCAAGCACATTCTCAAAGTTGTGTGAAAACTAACACTTCAGGGAATCCATTTTTTCTCCGGGTTAATGTCTTTCCTGTTTAGATCAGGGCTTTCAAACCTGTTCCTGGAGAGCTATCCTCCTGTAGGTTTTACCTCTAACCCTGTTCCTGGAGAGCTACCCTCCTGTAGGTTTTTACCTCCAACCCTGTTCCTGGAGAGCTACCCTCCTGTAGGTTTTTGCTATAACCCCAGTTGTAACTAACCTATTCAGCTTATGAACTGGCTAATTATTAGCATTAGATTAGGGTGGAGTGAAACCCATACAGGGTGGTAGCGCTCCAGGAATAGGGTTGGAGAGCCCTGGTTTAAATTACAGTCCACTATATTTTAACCATCGCCTGTTAGTTTATGATTTTTGATTGGATTTCATAGAAAGGGACACATCAATGACGTGGTCCTTCCACTTCCTTGGGAAACCTCAAATGGAATTCAGAACTCAGTGGAATTTGACTCATTCCTTGAAAGAAATCATGAGTAACTACAGTATCACTGATATTTCCCAGCCATTCTTGATTCATTTTACTTGAATGAAGTTGACTCATTATTGAGTAATCTGATCAAAAAATATCTCACCATAAGGGCTGCAAATTTACGGTAAGTTCCTCCCCCCACCTTGTTGACCTTGACTTTTCCAACCACCAAGAGCTCCCACCCAAGATCATTTCACTAAGAGCTCCCACCCAAGATCATTTCACTAAGAGCTCCCACCCAAGGTCATTTCACTCAGAGCTCCCACCCCAAGGTCATTTCACTAAGAGCTCCCACCCCAAGGTCATTTCATGCCTTTTGTCCATCTCCTCAGAAGGTCAGAATATCTACTCATTCAGCTACTTAGAAGATAAGCCTGTCAATCGGAAATATGAGGAATGAAAGAAACTCCAATGGAAAGACAGTGTTTACACTCTGCAGTGTACCAAATCAATGGAAAGACAGTGTTTACACTCTGCAGTGTACCAAATCATTGGAAAGACAGTGTTTACACTCTGCAGTGTACCAAATCAATGGAAAGACAGTGTTTACGCTCTGCAGTGTACCAAATCAATGGAAAGACAGTGTTTAAACTCTGCAGTGTACCAAATCAATGGAAAGACAGTGTTTACGCTCTGCAGTGTACCAAATCATTGGAAAGACAGTGTTTATGCTCTGCAGTGTACCAAATCATCAGAAAGACAGTGTTTACACTCTGCAGTGTACCAAATCATTGGAAAGACAGTGTTTACACTCTGCAGTGTACCAAATCATTGGAAAGACAGTGTTTACGCTCTGCAGTGTACCAAATCATTGGAAAGACAGTGTTTATGCTCTGCAGTGTACCAAATCAATGGAAAGACAGGATCAAAGACATTCTTCACTTCCTGCACTAAGCTAAGGCCTGTATTATTGCATGGTCACATGTGTAATAAAAGTATTGCATCCCAAATGACACTCTATTTACAATAGTGCACTACTTTTGACCAGGGCTCATAGGGCTCTGGGCAAAAGTAGTGTACTATATAGGGAATAGGGTGCATTCAGTGGAGTGTGAGGGCCTTCCTTTCCCTCCTGCCCTCCTATGAGCTGAGCTGTGCTGGGCATGCCATGCATGTGAACCCCAATGATCAAATATGGTCTTGTCAACACCCCAGGGCTTATGAATGGGAACTGGACCAGAAAGGCAAAAACATTGGGAGGGTAGAGTGGGATGTAGTGGGGAGGGGCGTGTGTCGGGGTGGGTTGTTTCGGAGGGTTTAGGGGGGGCTACCCTATGAACCCACCCAGGGACAATACAAGGATATAAAGGCACTCTGTTCCAAATACAGCACTGTGGGGAGGGCGCATGTTTGTCAGTTTAAAGGAACCGAAGGAGACTTTGTAACCTTGTCTACCTATTACAGAAATTATATATGGAACCAGCTTTAAAACAAATCTGCAATTCAAGGAATAGGAATTGACACAACATCATCTAATGATTTGTACCAATGCAGACTGAATTCCACCCTCATTTCCAGGCCGGAAATGTGTCAGCCAGACAGCATGTCTTATGTCAGTTAACGTGAACAGCTAGCCTAACCCAGCATGTGTGTTTGGGTACCGCAGCAGATGAGCGTTTTCGGAACGGAAGCATTAGCTAACAGGCGTGGCGAATGCATCTGATGTGTCCTGTCACATCCAGTCCTTTTCCTCTCTGCCCATCAGTCCAGTTGTGGTTAGTGGGATGGAGTGGGACTGACACAGATTGACTTGACATGGCAGGAGCCCGTGGCGAGGCTCGCCACACCACTGGCCCCTGGGCAGCTCCCCTTAATCTGAGGGCAGAGCCAGGGACAGTCACCATGAGGCGATGTGTGTAAAGATCCTTTAGGGCCTGCCTGTCACCCTGCCCAAACCTCTCTCTCTGTACACACACACACACACACACACACACACACACACACACACACACACACACACACACACACACACACACACACACACACACACACACACACACACACACAAAAAAAAAACACACAAAAACACACACACACAAACACACACACACACACACACACACATACACACACACACACGCGCACACACGCACATGTACACACACACACATGTACACACGTACACACACACACACACACACACACACACATACACACACACACACATATACACACACCCACATACAGACACAGATACAAATGCACGCATGCACACACACCCTCCACCCCCATCCCCATGGGGTCCTAATCATGTCCCATCACTCTCCACTGAAGATAAATGTTATAGAACTATTTATCAAATTAACTCAAATTCCATGCTCTTCATTGCCCTGCCCTGCTGCAGTGTGGGACGCAGAATGGCCATAAATCTTTATCAAGCTCCATTCAAGCTTAGATTGGGACAAGAAGTGGACAGCACTGCAGGTCTTCTCATTCACTAGTTGTCAGTGTATGCATGGGCCTGGCTGGTAAGCATCAATTCTCTTTCTGTTGATTT
The DNA here is from genome assembly GCF_036934945.1 of Oncorhynchus masou masou. NCBI lineage: Eukaryota > Metazoa > Chordata > Actinopteri > Salmoniformes > Salmonidae > Oncorhynchus > Oncorhynchus masou. The sequence continues at coordinate 23,590,640 of NC_088218.1, forward strand.
TTCCACCAGAATGATGTATTACCTCTTGATTAGACCACCTCTACCTGTAAACATCTTACACTTACGCCTACTCTTTACTATAGTGTATGAATGAAACAAATGGCAAAAATGAAACAAATTGTACATCTTCTTTGAAGAAGTTGAGGGGTAGCTGGGGTGGTATCTGTTCATTTGTTTTAGTAGAGTCCTTCTTTTGTCTTGATAGCAGGCCCGTCTTATCCTATATTGTCAGAGACGCAGGAAAGAGAGAGATGCCGGCTGGGACAAGCCCATGATAAGCTGAGCTGTGCTTTCTGAAACACCTGGTTAATGTGGGTGTCTTTAGGAAACGTATCGTGGTTCCTACGGGACATGCACTGTAGCACGTTAATGCCTGATTGGCAAGTGTTTAAGTTTACAATTTGCGTCACCACTGTGTCAGTGGGGACTGTGTAAAGGAATACCCTTTACATAATACTGTGGTTTGAAACTTGCAGCATTCACTGTGGTCTTACACCACAATGAATGTGTACAGTGTTCGATATGATTGACTGTACAATCTTAGAGAAAAGGCTTCCAAAAGGGTTCTTAAGGTGTCCCCATAGGAGAACCCTTTTTGGTTCCAGGTAGAACCCTTTTGGATTCCATGTAGAACCCTTTTGGATTCCAGGGGTTCTACCTGGAACCAAAAAAGGTTCTTCAAAGGGTTCTCCTGTGGGGACAGCTGAAGAACCCTTTTAGGTTCTAGATAGTATTTTTAGGTTCTAGATAGTATTTCTTTACACTAAGAGTGTAGGCTAAACTATCATTTGTATCATTTGTTGATTGTGCCGCGGGAATAAAGGGTTGAATTTGTTTCTGGTACTTTCCCTGTCTATGTCCTCACAGAGCTCAGGTAGTTGAAAGTAAATCTCCTTGCACCATTCACAATTAATTGGAATTGATTTCCCCCTGGGGGTCTTAGCAATGACCTTTAAATTATTGTCCAGCCTTATTTGTTTGAGTTGGACTTTTATTTTGAAAAGTACCCATATCTATTTTTTAACAAGGCTAATCTGAAAACAAGACTCCCTAATTTTTATCAGCATATCGATTGCGCAACCAGGGGCGGAAAAACCTTGGATCACTGTTACTCTAACTTCCGCGACGCATATAAGGCCCTGCCCCGCCCCCCTTTCGGAAAAGCTGACCACGACTCCATTTTGCTGATACCTGCCTACAGACAAAAACTAAAAAAAGAAGCTCCCACGCTGAGGTCTGTCCAACGCTGGTCCGACCAAGCTGACTCCACACTCCAAGACTGCTTCCATCACGTGGACTGGGACATGTTACGTATTGCATCAGATAACAACATTGACGAATACGCTGATTCGGTGTGCGAGTTCATTAGAACGTGCGTTGAAGATGTCGTTCCCATAGCAACGATTAAAACATTCCCTAACCAGAAACCGTGGATTGATGGCAGCATTCGCGTGAAACTGAAAGCGCAAACCACTGCTTTCAATCAGGGCAAGGTGTCTGGTAACATGACTGAATACATACAGTGCAGCTATTCCCTCCGTAAGGCTATCAAACAAGCTAAGCGTCAGTACAGAGACAAAGTAGAATCTCAATTCAACGGCTCAGACACAAGAGGCATGTGGCAGGGTCTACAGTCAATCACGGACTACTGGAAGAAATCCAGCCCAGTCACGGACCAGGATGTCTTGCTCCCAGGCAGACTAAATAACTTTTTTGACCGCTTTGAGGACAATACAGTGCCACTGACACGGCCTGCAACGGAAACATGCGGTCTCTCCTTCACTGCAGCCGAGGTGAGTAAAACATTTAAACGTGTTAACCCTCGCAAGGCTGCAGGCCCAGACGGCATCCCCAGCCGCGCCCTCAGAGCATGCGCAGACCAGCTGGCTGGTGTGTTTACGGACATATTCAATCAATCCCTATACCAGTCTGCTGTTCCCACATGCTTCAAGAGGGCCACCATAGTTCCTGTTCCCAAGAAAGCTAAGGTAACTGAGCTAAACGACTACCGCCCCGTAGCACTCACTTCCGTCATCATGAAGTGCTTTGAGAGACTAGTCAAGAACCATATCACCTCCACCCTACCTGACACCCTAGACCCACTCCAATTTGCTTACCTCCCAAATAGGTCCACAGACGATGCAATCTCAACCACACTGCACACTGCCCTAACCCATCTGGACAAGAGGAATGCCTATGTGAGAATGCTGTTCATCGACTACAGCTCGGCATTCAACACCATAGTACCCTCCAAGCTCGTCATCAAGCTCGAGACCCTGGGTCTCGACCCCGCCCTGTGCAACTGGGTACTGGACTTCCTGACGGGCCTCCCCAGGTGGTGAGGGTAGGTAACAACATCTCCTCCTCGCTGATCCTCAACACTGGGGCCCCACAAGGGTGCGTTCTGAGCCCTCTCCTGTACTCCCTGTTCACCCACGACTGCATGGCCACGCACGCCTCCAACTCAATCATCAAGTTTGCGGATGACACAACAGTGGTAGGCTTGATTACCAACAACGACGAGACGGCCTACAGGGAGGAGGTGAGGGCCCTCGGAGTGCGGTGTCAGGAAAATAACCTCACACTCAACGTCAACAAAACTAAGGAGATGATTGTGGACTTCAGGAAACAGCAGAGGGAACACCCCCCTATCCACATCGATGGAACAGTAGTGGAGAGAGTAGCAAGTTTTAAGTTCCTCGGCATACACATCACAGACAAACTGAATTGGTCCACTCACACAGACAACATCGTGAAGAAGGCGCAGCAGCGCTTCTTCAACCTCAGGAGGCTGAAGAAATTTGGTTTGTCACCAAAAGCACTCACAAACTTCTACAGATGCACAATCGAGAGCATCCTGGCGGGCTGTATCACCGCCTGGTACGGCAACTGCTCCGCCCTCAACCGTAAGGCTCTCCAGAGGGTAGTGAGGTCTGCACAATGCATCACCGGGGGCAAACTACCTGCCCTCCAGGACACCTACACCACCCGATGTTACAGGAAGGCCATTAAGATCATCAAGGACATCAACCACCCGAGCCACTGCCTGTTCACCCCGCTATCATCCAGAAGGTGAGGTCAGTACAGGTGCATCAAAGCTGGGACTGAGAGACTGAAATACAGCTTCTATCTCAAGGCCATCAGACTGTTAAACAGCCACCACTAACATTGAGTGGCTGCTGCCAACACACTGACACTGACTCAACTCCAGCCACTTTAATAATGGGAATTGATGGGAAATGATGTAAATATATCACTAGCCACTTTAAACAATGCTACCTTATATAATGTTACTTACCCTACATTATTCATCTCATATGCATACGTATATACTGTACTCTATATCATCGACTGCATCCTTATGTAATATATGTATCACTAGCCACTTTAACTATGACACTTTGTTTACATACTCATCTCATATGTATATACTGTACTCGATATCATCTACTGTATCTTGCCTATGCTGCTCTGTACCATCACTCATTCATATATCCTTACGTACATATTCTTTATCCCCTTACACTGTGTATAAGACAGTAGTTTAGGAATTGTTAGTTAGATTACTTGTTGGTTATTACTGCATTGTCGGAACTAGAAGCACAAGCATTTCGCTACACTCGCATTAACATCTGCTAACCATGTGTATGTGACAAATAAAATTTGATTTGATTTGATTTGATATCTATGGGGTCAGAACAAAATAGCTGCATAGCTCAATAAAGAAGCCTAGATTTAACATTTAACCCACTTTGCCATAGCGAGAAGTTTCCATGGTTTAACCTGATTCTGAGTTGATGGTTATAATAGGAAACTATTTTGGGGAGTAGTGAAGCTGCTTTATTCTGGACTCCTGGTGACCCTCCTGCCTGCCTGTTCAGCCCGAGGTGTCCAATAACCCAATTTGAGTTGACTTTGCTTGTCCAGGGAGAGAGGTGGCCTGGGGTTATGGAATGGGATAATTCAAGGAACACAATGAAGTCAAAGATAGAGCACACACACACACACACACACGTACACGCGTACACACACGTACACACGCGTACACACACGTACACACACACACACACACACACACACACACACACACACACACACACACACACACACACACACACACACACACACACACACACACACACACACACACACACACACTCATGTGCAATGCTTGAGTGAGCTAATTCGTTTCATTTTAGGGGCTGCATTGCAATCACAACATTTACAGTAGTTGATGATCAATATGGAGTATATCTCCACTCTACTTCGCTCTACCTAGATGATACATTCTCTCATTGAATTTTGTCTATTATCTCAATAGCATTTTATAATATTCATTATTATGAAAATTGTGTAGTTTAGCATCTGAACTACACTTTATTGTTCAGTTGAATTATTCAACTTGAGCCTTGGCAATGCATGAGTCATTCTTCACTTACGGACAAAAACGTCTTTGTTGACTATGAATCAGAGAACATGGATGAAATGTAAATGAATTAAACCAGCTCCCTGCTGACTCCTGATTATCAGACCAAATGGTGCGTTAATTGCATTAAACAGGGCAATTAGTGAAAACAGAGTTGTGAGAAACCTATTCATCCCTCGCTCACAGCAGATTGAAACACATTTCTTCCCCGATCAACTAGTATTTATGAAATTAATTCAAACGAGTGAGAATGTTCAGAAGATTGATGTGTGTATAGTAATTATATTGTGTAATTTCCCCTCGAATGTCATGAACAATGAACGATATTATTCATAAAAGTTGCGTGAAAACATAAATACTAATGTCAGGGGTTCCCTTTTACACGTGACGTGATTCACGTTATTGATTCATAAACTGGAAGAAAATCTCAGATCCACTTGAATACTACGTTACAACTATTCCACGCTCCATCCCTAAGTGATTTCGCCCCTATATATTTTTTGTCAATATTGATTGATATCTTCATTAATTGCCAGGCGGCGTCGGACCAGGTGCTGCGTGTGTGGAGTTCGGGGATACAGTGTGCTGTGAACGTCATGCCTTATTAAGAGCCGGGCCCGACGGCCTCGGAGCGAGCAGTAAGCCATTGTTGGACTTGGCAACAGCTTATAGCTCCCTGGAGTTTGTGCCATAAAAGGGCTTTCTGTTAGTGGTCCGAGTGCTTATTGTAGAAAAATTGTCCCTCGGAATAATTAGCATAGAAGAATGCAAAATGCATAATGTTAGGCAATTGACAGCTGCTTAGCTGAAACAAAGGGCTGTAAAAATGGCTTTTGGTGTGAGCAGCACTTCTCATGGAAATGAACCATTGCCTGCCTTTTGGGGGCAAAGGGATATATCTATGTGGTTATGCTAATTGTGTACTCATTCATATATCTGATTAATTATTAGTGTATTTAGTTACATATTAATTTGTATTCAAATGGGACGTGTAGGCTAGATTGTCCTCTCTCTCTTTGTCTCTCTCTCCTACTTTGTCTCTCTTTGTCTCTCTTTGTCTCTCTCTTTGTCTCTCCCTTTGTCTCTCTCTCTCTCTCTCTCTCTCTCTCTCTCTCTCTCTCTCTCTCTCTCTCTTTCCCTCTTTATTTTTCTGTCTGCTTCATCTTGTGTTAAGTGAATGTCATTTAGGGACAAGCTTGCATAAATGTCACATAGAAAACTACTGTTGAATTTAAGAAAAAGTTTAAATAATTTATGATTATTTTAGGATCACAAGATTCCTGGTGTCTACGCAGCAGGCTGGCAACTCACATCCCAACATAACCTAAGCAGAATAACATCCTCCAAAAGAACTCCCTTGTTGAGATAACTAGAAACAAGTTATCACTTTCTTGTCTGAATACTTCTGGAATGGGGTAAGTTGAGTCCTTGTGGTCCTCAAAAGGTTGGGGTTGTGGGATAGAGCACATATTTAAGTAATGTAATGTGCTAACAGCATGTATTCATAGAGGGAGGATTCCAGAAGGTTGTGTGATTCCAGAATGATGTAGGCTATGGAAAGGACTGACATTATCTCCAACATTCCAGACAGCGACAGTGCCCTGTGTTTAGTATGCTAATTCTCCCTCTAATTCAGCTTTGGGCGCAGAAACCAAAAAGTGAGCAGTGCCAGAGGCATCACGCCCAATGGGGGCACGTGCCCCTCAAATTTGTCCTATATACAGTGCCTTGCGAAAGTATTCGGCCCCCTTGAACTTTGCGACCTTTTGCCACATTTCAGGCTTCAAACATAAAGATATAAAACTGTAATTTTTTGTGAAGAATCAACAACAAGTGTGACACAATCATGAAGTGGAACGACATTTATTGGATATTTCAAACTTTTTTAACAAATCAAAAACTGAAAAATTGGGCGTGCAAAATTATTCAGCCCCCTTAAGTTAATACCTTGTAGCGCCACCTTTTGCTGCGATTACAGCTGTAAGTCGCTTGGGGCATGTCTCTATCAGTTTTGCACATCGAGAGACTGAAATTTTTTCCCATTCCTCCTTGCAAAACAGCTCGAGCTCAGTGAGGTTGGATGGAGAGCATTTGTGAACAGCAGTTTGCAGTTCTTTCCACAGATTCTCGATTGGATTCAGGTCTGGACTTTGACTTGGCCATTCTAACACCTGGATGTTTATTTTTGAACCATTCCATTGTAGATTTTGCTTTATGTTTTGGATCATTGTCTTGTTGGAAGACAAATCTCCGTCCCAGTCTCAGGTCTTTTGCAGACTCCATCAGGTTTTCTTCCAGAATGGTCCTGTATTTGGCTCCATCCATCTTCCCATCAATTTTAACCATCTTCCCTGTCCCTGCTGCAGAAAAGCAGGCCCAAACCATGATGCTGCTACAACCATGTTTGACAGTGGGTATGGGGTGTTCAGGGTGATGAGCTGTGTTGCTTTTACGCCAAACATAACGTTTTGCATTGTTGCCAAAAAGTTCCATTTTGGTTTCATCTGACCAGAGCACCTTCTTCCACATGTTTGGTGTGTCTCCCAGGTGGCTTGTGACAAACTTTAAACTACACTTTTTATGGATATCTTTAAGAAATGGCTTTCTTCTTGCCACTCTTCCATAAAGGCCAGATTTGTGCAATATACGACTGATTGTTGTCCTATGGACAGAGTCTCCCAACTCAGCTGTAGATCTCTGCAGGTCATCCAGAGTGATCATGGGCCTCTTGGCGGCATCTCTGATCAGTCTTCTCCTTGTATGAGCTGAAAGTCTTGGTAACTGTGCCTTTAAACAGCTTGGAAAATTCCCGAAAATTATGTCATGGCTTTAGAAGTTTCTGATAGGCTAATTGACATAATTTGAGTCATTTGGAGGTATACCTGTGGATGTATTTCAAGACCTACCTTCAAACTCAGTGCTTCTTGCTTGACATCATGGGAAAATCGAAAGAAACCAACCAGGACCTCAGAAAAACAATTGGAGACCTCCACAAGTCTGGTTCATCCATGGGAGAAATTTCCAAATGCCTGAATGTACCACCTTCATCTGTACAAACAATAGCACGCAAGTATAAACACCATGGGACCACGCAACCGTCATACCGCTCAGGAAGGAGACGTGTTCTGTCTCCTAGAGAAAAGTGCAAATCAATCCCAGATCAACAGCAAAGGACCTTGTGAAGATCCTGGAGGAAACAAGTACAAAAGTGTCTATATCCACAGTAAAACAAGTCCTATATCGACATAACCTGAAAGGCCGCTCAGCAAAGAAGAAGCCACTGCTCAAAAACCGCTACAAAAAAGCCAGACTATGGTTTGCAATTACACATGGGGACAAAGATCGTACTTTCTGGAGAAATGTCCTCTGGTCTGATGAAACAAAATAGAACTGTTTGGACATAATGACCATCGTTATGTTTGGAGGAAAAAGGGGGAGGCTTGCAAGCCGAAGAACACCATCCCAACTGTGAAGCACGGGGATGGCAGCATCATGTCGTGGGTGTGCTTTGTTGCAGGAGGGACTGGTGCACTTCACAAAATTGATGGCATCACAAGGAAGGAAATTTATGTGGCTACATTCAAGCAACATCTCAAGACATCAGTCAGGAAGTTAAAGATTGGTCGCAAATGGGTCTTCCAAATGGACAATGATCCCAAGCATACTTCCAAAGTTGTGGAAAAATGGCTTAAGGACAACAAAGTCAAAGTATTGGAGTGGCCATCACAAAGCCCTGACCTCAATCCTATAGAACATTTGTGGGCAGAACTGAAAAAGCATGTGTGAGCAAGGAGGCCTACAAACCTGACTCAGTTACACCAGCTCTGTCAGGAGGAATGGGCCAAAATTCACCCAACTTATTGTGGGAAGCTTGTGGAAGGCTACCTGAAACGTTTGACCCAAGTTAAACAATTTAAAGGCAATGATACCAAATACTAATTGAGTGTATGTACACTTCTGACCCACTGGAAATGTGATGAAAGAAATAAAAGCTGAAATAAAGCATTCTCTCTCCTATTATTCTGACATTTCACATTCTTAAAATGAAGTGGTGATCCTAACTGACCTAAGACAGGGAATTTGTACTAGGATTTAATGTCAGGAATTGTGAAAACTGAGTTTAAATATAGTTGGCTAAGGTGTATGTAAACCTCTGACTTCAACTGTAGATATAATATAACATAAAATGTAAAAATGTTTGTTGATATTTCTGTGTAATAATACTAGCCGGTTAGCAATGTTATGTGGTTGGCTTTAGCTAGTCCAGATAGGTTCCCAATCTCCCAACCTCATAACTAGGTACCAAGAAGCCATTTCAGGCTATCAATCAAGTTAGAGTGGCTAGCTTGTCTAACAATCTTAGCTGGCATGCCTGCTGGCAAGGTTGGTAGACCGTAGAAAAGCAAGCAATTACTTAATGTACTGAATAAGACTCACATTCCTTTCAATCTTTTACCCAGATTTGAGCAGAGAAGCATATTTAGTTTCTTTTCAAAAATAACCACCAGTCAGGAGGAAACAGACAGCTCAAGAGGTATGCTTAGATATGCAAAATAATAAACATGTTTTTGACATAGAATCAAGCATAATGATTATGGTTCCAGAATGCAGGAAAAAGCTGTTTCAGGTGTTTGAAAAATGCAAAATTCTACAACTTCGACCCCCCCAGCTATCCTCATGTACTTTGTGCCCCCTCAGATTTTCAGGGTGCGTGACGCCCATGAGCAGTGCTTCTGTGATTGTGAAGAGATCAGGTTTCAGCGGCTGTATAGGGCCAATTACTGGCAGATGAATCATCACAGAGGACACGTGGACTGACTGACTGACTTACCGACTGACTGACGGACGGACGGACGGACTAACTGACTGACTGACTGACTTACCGACTGACTGACTGACTTACCGACTGACGGACGGACGGACGGACGGACTAACTGACTTACCGACTGACTGACTGACTGACTTACCGACTGACTGACTGACTTACCGACTGACTGACTGACTGACTTACCGACTGACTTACCGACTGACTGATGGACGGACGGACGGACGGACTAACTGACTGACTGACTGACTGACTGACTTACCGACTGACTGACTGACGGACGGACGGACTAACTGACTGACTGACTGACTTACCGAATGACTGACTGACTGACTTACCGACTGACTGACGGACGGACGGACGGACTAACTGACTGACTGACTGACTTACCGACTGACTGACTGACTGACTGACGGACGGACGGACTAACTGACTGACTGACTGACTTACCGACTGACTGACTGACTTACCGACTGACTGACTGACTGACGGATGGACGGACGGACTAACTGACTGACTGGCTGGCTGGCTGGCTGACGGACCGAGTAACTGACTGACTGACCACCTGGCTGACTGTCTGGTTGGCTGACTTGTTCACTGACTGACTTACTATCTCACTAACGGACGTATGGACAGACTGATTGTCTGTCTGTCTGTCTGTCTGACTAGCTAATTGGCTGACAGACTGATTGGTTGACTGACTAGCTGACTGACTGACTGGCTGACTGGCAGGATGAAACACAAAACTCAAAGCTGTCACTATGAGCTATCTTCAAGAAGACAGGTCCCACCTTCCCTTCACTGCACTGCAGTGCTCTTTCTAGGTTCAGATGTTTGAGTTTGGTTTTCAAGTCACAAACTTGATAGAATGCAGAAGCACGCAGAGAGATCCCATAAATTACACCTCTGGATTCTATGTGTCATCATATTGAAGTGTGTACTGTATACAATATGATGCTCCAGACTGCATGCTTCTACCTCCTTTAAACGTGCATGTAAAGCATAACTACACCCTGGGAAAGTGATTGCGTCATGCAAAGTTCATAAAGGATTGGAGAAATGACAGAGATTCACTGAAATAGATCTCGTACGTTACTCCAGAGCTTGACATGTATGGACGGCACTGTCGCCTCTAATTCCAGTCATGTTGATGGCCTATATAAACACATTGGAACCAATGCATCATTTGGTGGGGAGACATACTTTATCTCTCTCATCCTAAACAAATTCACATTGAACGCTAACTTCCTAAAAATCATTGTCCTTCAAATCCCAGTTTCGTCTTCAATCAGGGAGAATCACTGTTAATATTGTGCCGAAATAACCATTTCCACCACAATGTCTCTGTGTTCACTTTAGAGATGTCCGTCAGAGGGCTGTAGAGATAGGCAGCAGTGATTTCCCTGCTCTCTGCTTCACACTCTTTGAAAGTTGAACTGGCGCAGCAGCAGCACGCCCATTCTCCCATTGTTCCCAGAGCAGAGTGCCAGGCGCTTGGTATTCCCAGCACAGGCCGACTGCTCCAAACTGGCCCGGAGGAGGATAGTTAATGCATTAGGAATCCAGCCTAGTGCCACTGGTTCTCTCGCTGAGCTTTCCATCCCAATCTTGGTCTGTGGTGTATGCCGTTCCTCCTCCTTCCTCCTCCCCAGCCCATTCCTTTGGACTATCATGTACATCCTCACCAGAGGAGTAGAGCTTGTTTGAATTATTTTGAGTTATGGCTGTGTAACTCATTCATGTATATTATTTCAACTGTTGCAAGTCCACTCCACCCCAACACGAAACCAGAAGGTCTCCTCAATCGGGTGTTGCAGCAGCAATAAAACACTTGAGTTATGGGCCGCGCTGTGTAATATTTGATCCACTGTCATTTAAAAATAGACATATATTTAACCTTTATTTAACTAGGCAAGTCAGTTAAGAACACATTCTTATTTTCAATTATATTAATATACAACAAAACACACATCACAACGAGAGAGACAACACAACACTATTTACAGAGAAACCTAAGACAGCAACATAGCAAGGCAGTAGCACATGACAACACAGCATGGTAGCAACACAACAGAACAACAACATGGTAGAAGCACAACATGTTAGCAGCACAAAACTTGGTACAAATATTATTGGGCACAGTCAACAGCACAAAGTGCAAGAAGGTAGAGACAACAATACATCACACAAAGCTGCCACAACTGTCAGTAAGAGTGATGGAGTCTTTGACTGAAGAGACAGAGATAAAACTGTCCAGTATGAGTGCTTGTTGCAGATCGTTCCAGTCGCTAGCTGCAGCGAAATGAAAAGAGGAGCGACCCAGGATATGTGTGTGCTTTGGGGACCTTTAACAGATTGTGACTGGCAGAACAGGTGTTGTATGTGGAGGATGAGGGCTGCAGTAGGTACAGTGCCTTGCGAAAGTATTCGGCCCCCTTGAACTTTGCGACCTTTTGCCACATTTCAGGCTTCAAACATAAAGATATAAAACTGTATTTTTTGTGAAGAATCAACAACAAGTGGGACACAATCATGAAGTGGAACGACATTTATTGGATATTTCAAACTTTTATAACAAATCAAAAACTGAAAAATTGGGCGTGCAAAATTATTCAGCCCCTTTACTTTCAGTGCAGCAAAGTCTCTCCAGAAGTTCAGTGAGGATCTCTGAATGATCCAATGTTGACCTAAATGACTAATGATGATAAATACAATCCACCTGTGTGTAATCAAGTCTCCGTATAAATGCACCTGCACTGTGATAGTCTCAGAGGTCCGTTAAAAGCGCAGAGAGCATCATGAAGAACAAGGAACACACCAGGCAGGTCCGAGATACTGTTGTGAAGAAGTTTAAAGCCGGATTTGGATACAAAAACATTTCCCAAGCTTTAAACATCCCAAGGAGCACTGTGCAAGCGATAATATTGAAATGGAAGGAGTATCAGACCACTGCAAATCTACCAAGACCTGGCCGTCCCTCTAAACTTTCAGCTCATACAAGGAGAAGACTGATCAGAGATGCAGCCAAGAGGCCCATGATCACTCTGGATGAAAATGCAGAGATCTACAGCTGAGGTGGGAGACTCTGTCCATAGGACAACAACCAGTCGTATATTGCACAAATCTGGCCTTTATGGAAGAGTGGCAAGAAGAAAGCCATTTCTTAAAGATTTCCATAAAAAGTGTTGTTGAAAGTTTGCCACAAGCCACCTGGGAGACACACCAAACATGTGGAAGAAGGTGCTCTGGTCAGATGAAACCAAAATGGAACTTTTTGGCAACAATGCAAAACGTTATGTTTGGCGTAAAAGCAACACAGCTCATCACCCTGAACACACCATACCCACTGTCAAACATGGTTGTAGCAGCATCATGGTTTGGGCCTGCTTTTCTTCAGCAGGGACAGGGAAGATGGTTAAAATTGATGGGAAGATGGATGGAGCCAAATACAGGACCATTCTGGAAGAAAACCTGACAGAGTCTGCAAAAGACCTGAGCCTGGGACGGAGATTTGTCTTCCAACAAGACAATGATCCAAAACATAAGGCAAAATCTACAATGGAATGGTTCAAAAATAAACATATCCAGGTGTTAGAATGGCCAAGTCAAAGTCCAGACCTGAATCCAATCGAGAATCTGTGGAAAGAACTGCAAACTGCTGTTCACAAATGCTCTCCATCCAACCTCACTGAGCTCGAGCTGTTTTGCAAGGAGGAATGGGAAAAAATTTCAGTCTCTCGATGTGCAAAACTGATAGAGACATACCCCAAGCGACTTACAGCTGTAATCGCAGCAAAAGGTGGCGCTACAAAGTATTAACTTAAGGGGCTGAATAATTTTGCACTCCCAATTTTTCAGTTTTTGATTTGTTAAAAAAGTTTGAAATATCCAATAAATGTCGTTCCACTTCATGATTGTGTCCCACTTGTTGTTGATTCTTCACAAAAAATACAGTTTTATATCTTTATGTTTGAAGCCTGAAATGTGGCAAAAGGTCGCAAAGTTCAAGCGGGCCGAATACTTTCGCAAGGCACTGTACATCGGAAAGGGAAATACTGAAACCATTTGTATTTTGTTCAGAAGTCATCCTAAATCATCAAAGACTTGAGAGAGGCCTCTCACCTGTTTTCTCATGAAACGATCCCTTTCATATCAGCAGTCCAGCTGGTTTCTGTACTCTCCTGGCTTGATTAGAAGGTATGAGAGGGAGAGAGAGAGAGAGATCCAGACCGATGGTGATTTATTTTCTTAACATGACATCTGTCTAAAGTGGGGGGGGGGGGGGTTCTTCAGTCTTTCGTCAGTCACTTCTGTACCCTTACCAACCAACCTCTCTCAGTTGTACTTCCAACGTTGTTCTTTCTCTCCGGGCTTCTTCCATGCTGGGCTGGTGGTAGTGTGATGGATATTATTTGGCTACACTAGCGTTAGTTTGATAGACAGCGTTTGGCTCCACTTGAGGTGCTGCCGTAGTAAATGATGGACAGGGTCATAGTGGGGGACAGTGGCTCAGTGTCCTGGGTTCGGCCCTTGGAGCACACAGACTGCAGACCCTCTGTTCTGACCCCATGGGTGGATACAGAGCTCTAAGCCCCTTACAAATCTCTCAATTGTGCTCCTCAACATACACACAACAGACACGCACGCACTCACACACACAAATACATACACAGGCCCCACATGATTGTTATCAGGCCTCTCTCCCTAATAACATACACCCACCTTAAATCACCATCCATGTATTACATTCACCATACACTCACCATGCATTCACCATGCATTCCCTATAGATTTGACTATGGTGATCACATCTTTATGGGGTATCCATCCAATATCTAATATGAGAAGTGTGATTAGGAGAAGTAGGTGCTGGAAAGCAAGGCCCTTCTTGCGAGCGGAAGAGGCGTGTCCACCCTCAGTTCCTAGAGGCTCCTTGCCAATATTTGCTCATGTTCCCTCATATGAGATCTCAGCCCGGCTGAATGTTGTATGAACACAAGCTGCGAGTGATTTCATTCATTGAGCGGGGGACCCGGGGTTTGAATCCCAGTAATGAATTGTGAATGGGAACAGATTAGTTGCAGGCAGCAACTCCCTAGCTCCCTAGCTCCATAGCTCCATAGCTGGCTTCTTGAACGGTTGCCATCTCTCCTGGGGAATGGTGTGTGGAGCCGGGCGCTCTTTATTCTACACTTGTTAGCACGTGCACTCACCAGTTCAGTCAGCAGTCAGTCAGGCTGGAAACAAGGAAGGTTAATGAGTCCATGAGATGTTGGCTGGACTGTTTTGGGAGTCAAAACCACCATTGTGAGTGATGAGTTATGCAAATAGATATTGAATAAATAAGCTATGTGCCAGTATCGGGTTAGATTTATTGCAAAAGCAATATAAGCTAAGAGCACAGTGGTTCATTGTGTCCATTGTCTTTAAATCTAGTCACCTACAGTATGTGCGCATTTCTGTTGATCATAAGAAAGGTACTGTTTTAATGGCAAGCATTGAGTAATTTTCAAAATATTGTTTCTGTTTATGTCAAGTGTTCTCTGTAGTTTCTGTACAAATAACTACTGAAAGTCAAGAATATACCTGTACATCTTCAAATCAAATCAAATTAAATTGTTTATTTGTCACATACACATTGTTATGTACTTGAGTGAAGACCCAAAAGCGGTTTTAACAGAAAACAGAGTTCTTTAATGAAAAACAGGAATGGCATAAATCCTCTTCCAACGTTGTCAATGGAACAAAAAGAACGTTAGTATCGTGCAGGATGCACCTGCCAGGCAGACTCCGACAGGACAGGACAAGGTGGAAGCAAACGAGACGACAGCTTGCTTCTGGCATCAAAAACACAAACAAGAATCAGACACTGAAAGTAGCAGGAACAGAGAGAGAAATAGGGACCTAATCAGAGGGGGAAGAGAGAACAGGTGGGAAAGAGTGAATGAGCTAGTTAGGGGAGATGTAGAACAGCTGAAGAATGAGAGACAGAGAAGGTAACCTAAAAAGACCAGCAGAGAGAGACAGAGTGAAGAGAAAGGACAGGAACAGACATAACAAGACATGACAGTACCCCCCCACTCACCGAGCGCCTCCTGGCGCACTCGAGGAGGAAACCTGGCGGCAACGGAGGAAATCATCGATCAGCGAACGGTCCAGCACGTCCCGAGAGGGAACCCAACTCCTCTCCTCAGGACCGTACCCCTCCCAATCCACTAGGTACTGATGACCACGGCCCCGAGGGCGCATGTCCAAAATCTTACGAACCCTGTAGATGGGTGCGCCCTCGACAAGGATGGGGGGGACGAGCGGGGGCGCGAAGAACGGGCTTAACACAGGAGACATGGAAGACCGGGTGAACGCGACGAAGATAGCGCGGGAGAAGAAGTCGCACTGCGACAGGATTAATGACCTGAGAAATACGGAACGGACCAATGAACCGCGGGGCCAACTTGCGAGAAGCTGTCTTAAGGGGAAGGTTCTGAGTGGAGAGCCATACTCTCTGACCGCAACAATATCTAGGACTCTTGGTCCTACGCTTATTAGCGGCCCTCACAGTCTGCGCCCTATTACGGCAAAGTGCCGACCTGACCCCCTTCCAGGTGCGCTCGCAACGCTGGACAAAAGCCTGAGCGGAGGGGACGCAGGACTCGGCGAGCTGAGATGAGAACAGCGGAGGCTGGTACCCGAGGCTACTCTGAAAAGGAGATAGACCGGTAGCAGACGAAGGAAGCGAGTTGTGGGCGTACTCTGCCCAGGGAGCTGTTCTGACCAAGACGCAGGGTTACGAAAAGAAAGACTGCGTAAAATGCGACCAACAGTCTGATTGGCCCGTTCGGCTTGACCGTTAGACTGGGGATGAAAGCCGGACGAGAGACTGACGGAAGCCCCAATCAAACGGCAAAACTCCCTCCAAAATTGAGACGTGAACTGCGGGCCTCTGTCGGAAACGACGTCAGACGGAAGGCCATGAATTCGGAAAACATTCTCGATAATGATCTGAGCCGTCTCCTTAGCAGAAGGGAGCTTAGCGAGAGGAATGAAATGAGCCGCCTTAGAGAATCTATCGACAACCGTAAGAATAACTGTCTTCCCCGCTGATGAAGGCAGTCCGGTGATAAAATCTAAAGCGATGTGAGACCACGGTCGAGAGGGAATGGGAAGCGGTCTGAGACGGCCGGCAGGAGGAGAGTTCCCAGATTTAGTCTGCGCGCAGACCGAACAAGCGGCGACAAATCGACGCGCGTCACGTTCCCGAGTGGGCCACCAGAAACGCTGGCGAATGGAAGCGAGCGTACCCCGAACGCCGGGATGGCCGGCTAACTTGGCAGAGTGGGCCCACTGAAGAACGGCCGGACGAGTAGGAACGGGAACGAACAGAAGGTTCCTAGGACAGGCTCGCGGCGACGGAGTGTGAGCGAGTGCTTGCTTTACCTGCCTCTCAATTCCCCAGACAGTCAACCCGACAACACGCCCCTCAGGGAGAATCCCATCGGGGTCGGTGGAGACCTCAGAAGAACTGAAGAGACGAGATAAAGCATCAGGTTTGGGTTTTTTGAGCCCGGACGATAAGAAATAACAAACTCGAAACGAGCGAAAAACAGAGCCCAACGAGCCTGACGCGCATTAAGTCGTTTGGCTGAACGGATGTACTCAAGGTTCCTATGGTCAGTCCAAACGACAAAAGGAACGGTCGCCCCCTCCAACCACTGTCGCCATTCGCCTAGGGCTAAGCGGATGGCGAGCAGTTCGCGATTACCAACATCATAGTTACGTTCTGACGGCGATAAGCGATGAGAGAAAAACGCGCAAGGATGGACCTTGCCGTCAGAGAGAGAGCGCTGAGAAAGAATGGCTCCCACGCCCACCTCTGACGCGTCAACCTCAACAACAAACTGTCTAGAGATGTCAGGTGTAACAAGAATAGGTGCGGATGTAAAACGATTCTTAAGAAGATCAAAAGCTCCCTGGGCGGAAACGGACCACTTAAAGCACGTCTTAACAGAAGTAAGGGCTGTGAGGGGAGCTGCCACCTGACCGAAATTACGGATGAAACGACGATAGAAATTAGCGAAGCCCAGAAAGCGCTGCAGCTCGACGCGTGACTTAGGAACGGGCCAATCAATGACAGCCTGGACCTTAGCGGGATCCATCTTAATGCCCTCAGCGGAAATAACGGAACCGAGAAAAGGGACAGAGGCGGCATGAAAAGTGCACTTCTCAGCCTTCACATAAAGACAGTTCTCCAAAAGGCGCTGGAGGACGCGTCGCACGTGCTGAACATGAATCGAGAGAGACGGTGAAAAAATCAGGATATCGTCCATGTAAACGAAAACAAAAATGTTCAGCATGTCTCTCAGGACGTCGTTAACTAGTGCCTGAAAGACAGCTGGAGCGTTAACGAGGCCGAAAGGAAGAACCCGGTATTCAAAGTGCCCTAACGGAGTGTTAAACGCCGTCTTCCACTCGTCCCCCTCCCTGATGCGCACGAGATGGTAGGCGTTACGAAGGTCCAATTTGGTGAAAAACCTGGCTCCCTGCAGGATCTCGAAGGCTGAAGACATAAGAGGAAGCGGATAACGATTCTTAACTGTTATGTCATTCAGCCCTCGATAATCCACGCATGGGCGCAGGGACCCGTCCTTCTTCTGAACAAAAAAAAACCCCGCTCCGGCGGGAGAGGAGGAGGAGACTATGGTACCGGCGTCGAGCGAAACAGACAAATAATCCTCGAGAGCCTTACGTTCGGGAGCCGACAGAGAGTATAATCTACCCCGGGGGAGTAGTTCCCGGAAGGAGATCAATACTACAGTCATACGACCGGTGTGGAGGGAGAGAAGTGGCCTTGGAACGACTGAACACCGTGCGCAGATCGTGATACTCCTCCGGCACCCCTGTCAAATCGCCAGGCTCCTCCTGTGAAGAAGAGACAGAGGAAACAGGAGGGATAGCAGACATTAAACAGGTCACATGACAAGAAACATTCCAGGATAGGATAGTATTACTAGACCAATTAATAGAAGGGTTATGGCGCACTAGCCAGGGATGACCCAAAACAACAGGTGTAAAAGGTGAACGAAAAATTAAAAAAGAAATGGTTTCGCTATGATTACCAGAGACAGTGAGGGTTAAAGGCAGCGTCTCACGCTGAATCTTGGGGAGAGAACTACCATCTAAAGCGAACAAGGCCGTGGGCTCCCCTAACTGTCTGAGAGGAATGTCATGTTCCCGAGCCCAGGTCTCGTCCATAAAACAGCCCTCCGCCCCAGAGTCTATCAAGGCACTGCAGGAAGCAGATGAACCGGGCCAGCGGAGATGGACCGGAAAGGTAGTGCGTGATCCAGAAGGAGAGGCCTGAGTAGTTGCGCTCACCAGTAGCCCTCCTCTTACTGATGAGCTCTGGCTTTTACTGGACATGAGGTGACAAAATGACCAGCGGAGCCGCAGTAGAGACAGAGGCGATTGGTGATTCTCCGTTCCTTCTCCTTGGCCGAGATGCGGATACCCCCAGCTGCATAGGCTCAGCATCCGAGCCGGCGGAGGAGGGTGGCAGTGATGCGGCAGGTGGCAGTGATGTGGAGAGGGGAGCAACGGAGAACGCGAGCTCCTTTCCACGAGCTCGGCGACGAAGATCAAACCGTCGCTCTATGCGAATAGCGAGAGCTATTAAGGAGTCCAGACTGGAAGGAACCTCCCGGGAGAGGATCTCATCCTTAACCTCGACGAGGAGACCCTCCAGAAAACGAGCGAGCAAAGCCGGCTCGTTCCAGTCACTAGAGGCAGCGAGAGTGCGAAACTCAATAGAATAATCCGTTATGGATCGATTCCCCTGACATAGGGAAGACAGGGCCCTGGAAGCCTCCTCCCCAAAAACAGAACGGTCAAAAACCCGTATCATCTCCTCCTTAAAGTCCTGATACTGGTTAATACACTCAGCCCTCGCCTCCCAGACTGCCGTGCCCCACTCACGCGCCCGTCCGGTAAGGGAGAGAAATGACGTAGGCGATGCGGGCTGCGCTCCTGGAGTAAGTGTTGGGCTGGAGAGAGAACACCACATCACACTGAGTGAGGAATGAGCGGCACTCAGTGGGCTCCCCAGAGTAACACGGCGGGTTGTTGATCCTGGGCTCCGGAGACTCGGAAACCCTGGAAGTGGGCGGTGGATCGAGGTGGAGTTGGTGAACCTGTCTTGTGAGGTCGGAGACTTGGACGGCCAGGGTCTCAACGGCATGTCGAGCAGCAGACAATTCCTCCTCGTGTCTGCCTAGCATCGCTCCCTGGATCTCGACGGCGGAGTGAAAAGGGTCCGGAGCCGCTGGGTCCATTCTTGGTCTGATTCTTCTGTTATGTACTTGAGTGAAGACCCAAAAGCGGTTTTAACAGAAAACAGAGTTCTTTAATGAAAAACAGGAATGGCATAAATCCTCTTCCAACGTTGTCAATGGAACAAAAAGAACGTTAGTATCGTGCAGGATGCACCTGCCAGGCAGACTCCGACAGGACAGGACAAGGTGGAAGCAAACGAGACGACAGCTTGCTTCTGGCATCAAAAACACAAACAAGAATCAGACACTGAAAGTAGCAGGAACAGAGAGAGAAATAGAGACCTAATCAGAGGGGGAAGAGAGAACAGGTGGGAAAGAGTGAATGAGCTAGTTAGGGGAGATGTAGAACAGCTGAAGAATGAGAGACAGAGAAGGTAACCTAAAAAGACCAGCAGAGAGAGACAGAGTGAAGAGAAAGGACAGGAACAGACATAACAAGACATGACACACATGGTTAGCAGATGTTAATGCGAGTGTAGCTAAATGCTTGTGTGTAACGACGTTCTTCGTTTGTCGCAAGAAAGTCGGACCGAAATGCAGCGTGTTGGTTACTCATGTTTTTTAATGAAACAAAATGACAATTACATAAAAATACTGAGACAATTACAAAAACAACAAAACGGAACGTGAAACCTAATTACAGCCTATCTGGTGAAACTACACAGAGACAGGAACAATCACCCACGAAATACACAGTGAAACCCAGGCTACCTAAATACGGTTCCCCATCAGAGACAACAAGAATCACCTGACTCTGATTGAGAACCGCCTCAGGCAGCCAAACCTAAACTAAACACACCCCTAATCAACCACAATCCCAATGCCTACAAAAAACCCAATACAACAACACAATAACATAAACCCATGTCACACCCTGGCCTGACCAACTAATTATCTAAAACACAAAATACTAAGACCAAGGCGTGACATTGTGCTTCTAGTTCCGACAATGCAGTAATAACCAACGAGTAATTTAACCTAACAATTCCACAACTACTACCTTATACACACAAGTGTAAAGGGATAAAGAATATGTACATAAAGATATATGAATGAGTGATGGTACAGAACGGCATAGGCAAGATACAGTAGATGGTATCGAGTACAGTATATATATATGAGATGAGTAATGTAGGGTATGTAAAGTGGGCCAAAATCCCTGCTGCAGTGCGTGCAAACCTGGTCAAGAACTACAGGAAACGTATGATCTCTGTAATTGCAAACAAAGGTTTCTGTACCAAATATTAAGTTCTGCTTTTCTGATGTATCAAATACTTATGTCATGCAATAAAATGCAAATTAATTACTTAAAAACCACACAATGTGATTTTCTGGATTTTTGTTGTAGATTCCGTCTCACAGTTGAAGTGTACCTATGATAAAAATTACAGACCTCCACATGCTTTGTAAGTAGGAAAACCTGCAAAATCGGCAGTGTATCAAATACTTGTTCTCCCCACTGTACATATGAGATGAGTAATGTAGGGTATGTAAACATTGTATTAAGTGGCATTGTTTAAAGTGGCTAGTGATACATTTTTTTACATCAATTTCCATCAATTTTCATTATTAAAGTGAGCCGGAGTTGAGTCACTATGTTGGCAGCAGCCACTCAATGTTAGTGGTGGCTGTTTAACAGTATGATGGCCTTGAGATAGAAGTTGTTTTTCAGTCTCTCGGTCCCTGCTTTGATGCACCTGTACTGACCTCGCCTTCTGGATGATAGCGGGGTGAACAGGCAGTGGCTTGGGTGGTTGTTGTCCTTGATGATCTTTATGGCCTTCCTGTGACATCAGGTGGTGTAGGTGTCCTGGAGGGCAGGTAGTTTTCCCCCGGTGATGCGTTGTGCAGACCTCACTACCCTCTGGAGAGCCTTACCGTTGTGGGCGGAGCAGTTGCCGTACCAGGCGGTGATACAGCCCGACAGGATGCTCTCGATTGTGCATCTGTAGAAGTTTGTGAGTGCTGTTAGTGACAAGCCGTATTTCTTCAGCCTCCTGAGGTTGAAGAGGCGCTGCTGCTCCTTCACAACGCTGTCTGTGTGGGTGGACCAATTCAGTTTGTCCGTGATGTGTACGCCGAGGAACTTAAAACGTACTACCCTCTCCACTACTGTCCCATCGATGTGGATAGGAAGGTGCTTCCTCTGCTGTTTCCTGAAGTCCACAATCATCTCCTTTGTTTTGTTGATGTTGAGTGTGAGGTTACTTTCCTGACACCACACTCCCAGGGCCCTCACCTCCTCCCTGTAGGCTGTCTCGTCGTTGTTGGTAATCAAGCCTACCACTGTAGTGTCTGTCTGTAGGCTGGAAGCAACGAAATGGAGTCGTGGTCAGCTTTTCCGAAGGGAGGGCGGGGGAGTGCCTTATAAACATCGCGGAAGTTAGAATAACAATGATCCAGGGTTTTACCAGCCCTGGTTGCTTTATATGGTTAAACTGCCTGATTTACACTGAACATATAAAACATGCTCTTTCCATGACAGACCAGGTGAATCCAGATGAAAGCTATGATCCCTTATTGATGTTAAATCAGTGTAGACGACTGGGAGGAGACACCTTAAAGAAGTATTTTGTATTTTTTATTTTTTATTGAGACATGGATTGTGTACAGTATGTGTGCCATTCAGAGGGTGAATAGCAGAGGGTGAATAGCAGAGGGTGAATAGCAGAGGGTGAATAGCAGATTGTGAATAGCAGAGGGTGAATAGGCAATACAAAAGATTTAAGTGTCTTTGAACAGGGTATGCTAGTAGATGCCAGGCGCACCGGTTTGTGTCAAGAACTGCAACGCTGCTGGGTTTTTCACGCTCAACAGTTTCCTGTGTGTATCTAGAATGGTCCGCCACCCAAAGGACATCCAGCCAACTTGACACAACTGTGGGAACCATTGGAGTCCATGAATTGAGGCTGTTCTGAAGGGGGTGTAGAGAATCATTATATCATGTAAACCGCTGTGAAATATCTTCACCATAATCCTAAATATTGTATTTCCAGGTTTTTGAAGCTGGTGTACAAAACCGAAAGTAAAAGACGAAAAAACTAAACTTAAGAAGCATAGAAATAGCGCACAGAGAACAGATCTATCGCTTCTTAGACTTGCTTTCAATGAGAATGACAGATCTATAACATGCATTTCTATTTGAATTTGATCGGGTCTGCTCAAAATGCAGCTTTAAGTCATCGTAGTAAACAACTTAGTGACTCAGCTTAAAGAAATATGGCGTAGTAAGTCCTCTTTCTTTAGGAACAAAAAGTGTGGCTTTAAAGCAAACATTCCAACATGAAATCCACCTAAGACCTTAATAGCATTTTGGTATTCCCACACAAGTTTCTTTAAGCCCCGTTAATCATCTGTGTTGTACAATCTTTTTGGCGACTGCATTCTTAACTGGTGAAGTCACTAATACCAGCAGATTAGTGGATTGCTTGTGAGGCTGTGACCCTAAAATAGCATGGCTGGTCAGCAGCTGACCCATAATAAACATGCATCAGATTGGCCTATTGGTTGAGCTGCTTTACTATCCAGAGTGTGTATCGATTTCTATAGAGGCCATGCAACCTCGATGCACACAACGCGTCTTTCTGTTTTTCACGGAAGCATACGATGACTAATAATTAGGAATGTGGAGTTAGTTAATCATCAGGTGGTAGAGCCAAATTCCATTACTCTTTCACACTTGACAGGCCTTCGTAGGTCCCTGGGCCCCGGACTGGTACCCAACAACGACCCTGTGTGTGTGTGTGTGTGTGTGTGTGTGTGTGTGTGTGTGCTCCTATTCCCTATAGCCCCTTACATACATCAGCCAGACAGACTTTGCAAGACACAGTAATTGCTCCCTCTAAACGTTGAGGCAATCAGCAACTCAATCAGGCCCCAGCGTTACTGCGTAGTACAATGGGAACTGCACTACTCAACACAGGAGGAGCACTCTCGGGGCCCCCAAATCTCTGGAAATAATGACTGTGAATATGTGGCCCAGAAGTATGTGCCCTAAAGAGATGCAGCAAGCTGAGCAGAGGTACGGGGACTTGGAGGCAGGCAGGCAACACCCTATAGAAATATTAACCCCTCACGCCCCACCAAGCTACCCTGGGATCCCAGGAGCGTGCTGGAACTTGCCTGGGTAGAAGCCTGTGTGTACATGGAACAGTGCAGATCTGTGTCTCCTATAGGCCCTCTCAGCCAGTCAATGTTCTTCCTCCTGCCAACGGAACACTGCAAATGGTTCTGAGGGATTCTAGAGCTTCTAGAGATGCCACACTGATACTGTACGTATGTATTCTTAAATAATATAGATGTCAGGGTGAAGACGTCTGCTGTGACCTAAGTTGATAGAGTTCTAGGTTTTAGGGTGCTTTTGACACCTCTTTGGTCTATTACTAAAATGGTAGTCCTACAAAACTTAACCAGAAGATACTGGAAAGGGCAATTAAGGCCCACTGTTATGTACTCAACATACTATGTGCGCTGACTTCGATCTCCCTATAAGCAGTATAAAAATATATATATTGGAGATCTTCTAGTAAAACTAAGGCATAAGTGAATGTATTCGTCTTTAGGAACTAATTAAATGCAAGTCATCAGTCCAATCCTTGCAGAAAGAAGCGTGCTTAGTTCCTCGTCTCTCTTCTCTGTGACCTAGAAAAGAGGATCAGCTTCTGCCTTCATCAGGGAGAAAAATAGCCGACAACTTCACAGTATCTTTGGGGAATTGCTCTCGTTATTTAAGGTTACTGATCGACCGTGAGAGATGTGTCACAGCGTAGCGTACTGCATTATCGAAATCTTCATAGGATTGTTTGCAGGACAGGCAGACGTCATTCTCATGAGCTCTGAGCAGTAGGAATATTCTAATGAGGCTGGGGGGGGGGGCTGTCTTCCCTCCCAACAAGCAACAAACTTCCTGCATCAATATTCATGAGGGGAAGATGCTGCGATGCTCCGCCGCGCTTGTGTACGTGTGTGTGTGCGTCCACGCACGTGTGTGTGTGTGCGCGTGTGTGTTGCGGGGGGGGGGGATTATGCTCAGTGGTCCCACAGTAAAAGCAACACGCCATCTGTAGGTCTCTGCTAGGTCTCAAAAGTAAAAGGACATTCTACAAGCCTCCAGAGTGGACCACGTTCCTCTGCCTATGCTTCTACTAGGAAACATTATACGACTGTCCTAGCTGACCGCCATATCACCTGTTAGGAGACCGTCTAGATCTGCACTGTCTAGGCCAATCACTTGGTGTTCTTTCTCCATTCTTCATCCATGTTAATTGAATAATTGATCAAACCTGCAGAACAGTGGTGAATGTTAGCCTGTTGTCATTCATTCCTATGCAACGGCGTTTTCTCTCTTCTTAGATGCCTTCTTCGTCAAGGCCGTGGTTCAATGACAATGGTATCGGTGAAGGTCATCTGTTGGTTCATCATCAGCACAGCCCATGTGCTCTGAACAGACTAGTGCACACATCACGTTACCGACCACAGGCCACTAGGATTGTCAGGGGTAATGACCTACAGGTTATTTTCAGAGATGAAGACATGAGCTATTTCTTTGAGATCATTCTGTTCTTATCGTACCAACGAGCAACCTTCTCTCCAACGTTATCCAATGTACAGCCAAGTGTTTGGGACGGGGTGGCTGAGCATCTGACTTATCCCTCATCTTGAGACCTGGGTTGGGCTGAATGCCTGGAACATGACTGGAGAGGATAAGTATGCAGGGCATTGATGCTGCTAGGGGATGGATGGCTGCAGGAGAGAAGCATTGACTAACAGCTTGACCATTGTGTGTGTGTGTGTGTGTGTGTGTGTGTGTGTGTGTGTGTGTGTGTGCGTGTGCGTGTGCGTGTGTGTGTGTGTGTGTGTGTGTCAGGTTTGAATGGATTGCAGTTCTTGTGTTGCTTTCATGAGTTGGTGAAAACACAGTCATTACAGGACTCTTCATCTTGTGTGGCCTGACTGGCCTGTCTGAGTGTCTCTTTAACAGACCGCTCACAAGTTAAACATTTTGTCTGAAAACATCACTGGGCTACGGAGGTCAGACAAAGAGAGATCTGCCTAATGAAACTCGAGGAAGAGGGAACACTTTAAATGTAAGAGCTCTGAATCGCTGTGTGTTGATGCCTTGGGGAGAAATATCTAGAGATGTACTTATTTTGATAACTGAAGTGGAACATTCCAGTCATTCCCGGTAATAAACTCATGAGAACAAGAGCCAGAAAAGTGGTGACTCCATTTTAAACAAGACACTTTACTTCTGCCTATAGGTAGCGTCAGTCTGTCTCTTTGAGATACAGTGTGCCAATGGAGTTTGCTGGTATTTTTGGTCACGTGCAAGATGATACCATAGGAAAACAAAATCTTGTCATGTTCTTGCCAAAAGTTATTCGTCAACCAATTCAAGCTTCTGTCAATTGGTCATGCTCCCAGCAAGCTTTGCGGAGCCAATGGGAGAAGATGAGCTTCAACCACATGACACTCATGTCAATACATCACAGTCAATGGGAAAAGATTTCAATACATTTTCAGTCAACGGGAAAAGATGAGTGTCAAAGGGTTGACGTTTACATCAGTGGTGAGAGAGAGGAGGTAGGGACGGAGGGAGGAGAGAGAGAGTCAACAGATAGACAGAGGTGAGAGAGAGGAGGGAGGGAGGGAGGGAGGGAGGAGGGAGGGAGGGGGAGGGAGGGAGGGAGGGAGGGAGGGAGGGAGGGAGGGAGGGAGGGAGGGAGGGAGGGAGGGAGGGAGGGAGGGAGGGAGGGAGGGAGGGAGGGAGGGAGGGAGGGGAGTCAACAGACAGACAGAGGTGAGAGGGAGGGAGGGAGGGAGGGAGAGAGAGTCAACAGACAGACAGAGGTGAGAGAGAGGAGGAGGGAGGGAGGAGAGAGAGTCAACAGACAGACAGAGGTGAGAGAGAGGAGGAGGGAGGGAGGGAGAGAGAGAGAGTCAATAGACAGACAGAGGTGAGAGAGAGGAGGGAGGGAGGGAGGGAGAGAGAGAGAGAGTCAACAGATAGACAGAGGTGAGAGAGAGGAGGGAGGGAGGAGAGAGAGAGTCAACAGACAGACAGAGGTGAGAGAGAGGAGGGAGGGAGGGAGGGAGAGAGAGTCAACAGACAGACAGAGGTGAGAGAGAGGAGGGAGGGAGGAGAGAGAGAGTCAACAGACAGACAGAGGTGAGAGAGAGGAGGGAGGAGGGAGGGAGGAGAGAGAGAGTCAACAGACAGACAGAGGTGAGAGAGAGGAGGGAGGGAGGGGGGGAGAGAGAGAGAGAGTCAGACAGACAGACAGAGGTGAGAGAGAGGAGGGAGGGAGGGGGAGGAGAGAGAGAGTCAACAGATAGACAGAGGTGAGAGAGAGGGAGGAGGGAGGGAGAGAGAGAGTCAACAGACAGACAGAGGTGAGAGAGGAGGGAGGGAGGGGGAGGTCAACAGAGACAGGAGAGGAGGGAGGGGGAGAGGAGTCAACAGACAGACAGAGGGAGGGAGAGAGGAGGGAGGGAGGGAGGGAGGGAGAGAGTCAACAGACAGACAGAGGTGAGAGGAGGAGGGAGGGAGGAGAGAGAGTCAACAGACAGACAGAGGTGAGAGAGGAGGAGGAGGGAGGGAGGGAGAGAGAGTCAACAGACAGACAGAGGTGAGAGAGAGGAGGGAGGGAGGGAGGAGAGAGAGTCAACAGACAGACAGGGTGAGAGGGAGGAGGGGGAGGGAGGGAGAGAGAGAGTCAACAGACAGACAGAGAGGTGAGAGAGAGGAGGGAGGGAGGGAGGGAGTCAACAGGAGGGAGGAGGGAGGGAGGGAGGGAGGAGAGAGAGAGTCAACAGACAGACAGAGGTGAGAGAGGAGGAGGGAGGGAGGGAGAGAGAGAGTCAACAGACAGACAGAGGTGAGAGAGGGAGGGAGGGAGGGAGGGAGAGAGAGTCAACAGACAGACAGAGGTGAGAGAGCGGAGGAGGGAGGGAGGGGGAGAGAGAGTCAACAGATAGACAGAGGGAGAGAGAGGAGGAGGGAGGGAGAGAGTCAACAGACAGACAGAGGTGAGAGAGAGGAGGAGGGAGGGAGGGAGAGAGAGAGTCAACAGACAGACAGAGGTGAGAGAGAGGGAGGGAGGGAGGAGAGAGAGTCAACAGACAGACAGAGGTGAGAGAGAGGAGGAGGAGGGAGGGAGGGAGAGAGAGTCAACAGACAGACAGAGGTGAGAGAGAGGAGGGAGGGAGGGAGGGAGGTCAACAGACAGACAGAGGTGAGAGAGAGGAGGGAGGGAGGGAGGAGGGAGAGGGAACAGACAGACAGAGGGAGGGAGAGGGATGAGAGGGGGAGGGAGGGAGGGAGGGAGAGAGTCAACAGACAGACAGAGGTGAGAGAGAGGAGGGAGGGAGGGAGGGAGAGAGAGTCAACAGATAGACAGAGGTGAGAGAGGAGTGAGGGAGGGAGGGAGGGAGAGAGTCAACAGACAGACAGAGGTGAGAGAGAGAGGAGGGAGGAGGGAGGGAGGGAGGGAGAGTCAACAGACAGACAGAGGGAGAGGAGGGAGGGAGGGAGGGAGAGGTCAACAGACAGACAGAGGGAGGGAGAGAGGGAGGGAGGGAGGGAGGGAGAGGAGTCAACAGACAGACAGAGGTGAGAGAGAGGAGGGAGGGAGGGGAGGAGAGTCAACAGACAGACAGAGGTGAGAGAGGAGGAGGGAGGGAGGGAGGAGAGAGAGTCAACAGACAGACAGAGGTGAGAGAGAGGAGGGAGGGAGGGAGAGAGAGAGAGTCAACAGACAGACAGAGGTGAGAGAGAGGAGGGAGGGAGGGAGGGGAGAGAGTCAACAGATAGACAGAGGGAGGAGGGGAGGGAGGGAGGGGAGGGAGGAGAGAGGGAGAGTCAACAGACAGACAGAGGGAGAGGAGGGAGGGAGGGAGGGAGGGGAGTCAACAGACAGACAGAGGTGAGAGAGAGGAGGGAGGGGGAGGGAGGGAGAGAGAGTCAACAGACAGACAGAGGTGAGAGGGAGAGGAGGGAGGGAGGAGAGAGAGAGTCAACAGACAGACAGAGGTGAGAGAGGAGGGAGGAGGGAGGGAGGGAGAGAGAGTCAACAGACAGACAGAGGGGAGAGGGAGGGAGGAGGGAGGGAGGGAGAGAGTCAACAGATAGACAGAGGTGAGAGAGAGAGGAGGGAGGGGGGGGGAGAGGAGAGACAGACAGAGGAGAGGAGGGAGGGAGGGAGGGAGGGAGGGAGACAGGAGGGAGAGGAGGGAGGGAGGGAGGGTCAACAGACAGACCAAGGTGAGAGAGAGGAGGGAGGGAGGGAGGGAGAGAGAGAGTCAACAGACAGACAGAGGTGAGAGAGAGGGAGGGAGGGAGGGAGAGAGAGAGTCAACAGACAGACAGAGGTGAGAGGAGGAGGAGGGAGGGAGGAGAGTCAACAGATAGACAGAGGAGAGAGGAGGGAGGGAGGGGGGGAGAGAGTCAACAGACAGACAGAGGTGAGAGAGAGGAGGAGGGAGGGAGGGGAGAGAGAGAGTCAACAGACAGACAGAGGTGAGAGAGGAGGAGGGAGGGAGGGAGGAGAGAGTCAACAGACAGACAGAGGTGAGAGAGAGGAGGGAGGGAGGAGAGAGTCAACAGACAGACAGAGGTGAGAGAGAGGAGGGAGGGAGGGAGGAGAGGGAGGGAGGAGGTGAGAGGAGGGAGGGAGGGAGGGAGAGTCAACAGACAGACAGAGAGGGAGAGAGGAGGGAGGGAGGGAGGGAGAGAGAGTCAACAGACAGACAGAGGTGTGAGAGAGGAGGAGGGAGGGAGGGAGAGAGAGTCAACAGACAGACAGAGGTGAGAGGAGGGAGGAGAGAGAGAGTCAACAGACAGACAGAGGGAGGAGGAGGAGGGAGGGGAGAGAGAGAGTCAACAGACAGACAGAGGTGAGAGAGAGAGGGAGGGAGGGAGGGAGAGAGAGAGTCAACAGACAGACAGACAGAGGAGGGAGGGGAGGGAGGGAGGGAGGGAGGGAGGGAGGGAGGGGGAGGGAGGGACAGACAGACAGAGGAGAGAGAGGATGGAGGGAGGGAGAGGGAGAGTCAACAGACAGACAGAGGTGAGAGAGAGGAGGGAGGGAGGGGGGGAGAGAGAGTCAACAGACAGACAGAGGTGAGAGAGAGGAGGAGGGAGGGAGGGGGGGAGAGAGAGTCAACAGATAGACAGAGGTGAGAGAGAGGAGGGAGGGAGGGGAGAGAGAGTCAACAGACAGACAGAGGTGAGAGAGAGGAGGGGGGAGGGAGGAGAGAGAGAGTCAACAGAAAGACAGAGGTGAGAGAGAGGACGGAGGGAGGGAGGGAGTCCACAGATAGACAGAGGTGAGAGGGAGGAGGGAGGGAGGGAGGGAGGGAGTCAACAGACAGACAGAGGTGAGAGAGGAGGGAGGGAGGGAGGGAGAGAGAGAGTCAACAGACAGACAGAGGTGAGAGGAGGGAGGGAGGGAGGGAGAGAGAGTCAACAGACAGACAGAGGTGAGGAGAGGAGGGAGGGAGGGAGAGAGAGAGTCAACAGACAGACAGAGGTGAGAGGAGGAGGGAGGGAGGGGGGGAGAGAGAGAGTCAACAGACAGACAGAGGTGAGAGAGAGGAGGGAGGGAGGGAGGGAGAGTCAACAGACAGACAGAGGTGAGAGGAGGGGAGGGAGGGGGAGGGAGAGTCAACAGACAGACAGAGGTGAGAGAGAGGGAGGGAGGAGGGAGGAGGAGAGTCAGACAGACAGACAGAGGTCAACAGACAGACAGAGAGAGAGGAGGGAGGGAGGGAGGGAGAGAGAGAGTCAACAGATAGACAGAGGTGAGAGAGAGGAGGAGGGAGGGAGGGTCAACAGACAGACAGAGGTGAGAGAGAGGAGGAGGGAGGGAGGAGGAGAGAGTCAACAGACAGAGTCAACAGACAGAGGTGAGAGAGGAGGGAGGGAGGGAGGGAGAGAATCAGACAGACAGAGGTGAGAGAGAGGAGGGAGGGAGGGAGGGAGAGAGAGAGTCAACAGACAGACACAGGTGAGAGGGAGGAGGGGGGAGGGAGGAGAGAGAGAGAGACAGAGAGGATAGAGGAGAGGGGGAGGGAGGGAGGGAGGGAGAGAGAGTCAACAGACAGACAGAGGTGAGAGAGGAGGAGGGAGGGAGGGAGGAGAGAGAGTCAACAGACAGACAGAGGTGAGAGGAGGAGGGAGGGAGGGGGAGGGAGGGAGGAGGGAGAGGGGAGGGAGGGAGGGAGGGAGGGAGGGAGGAGGGAGGAGGGAGGGAGGGAGAGGGAGGGAGGGAGGGAGGGACAGAGGGAGGGAGGGAGAGGGAGGGAGGGAGGAGGAGGGAGGGAGGGAGAGAGAGTCAACAGACAGACAGAGGTGAGAGAGAGGAGGGGGAGGGGGAGAGGAGAGAGAGAGTCAACAGAGGGAGACAGAGGTGAGGTGAGAGAGGAGGGAGGGAGGGAGGAGGAGTCAACAGACAGACAGAGGTCAAGAGAGAGGGAGGGAGGGAGGGAGGGAGGAGGGAGAGTCAACAGACAGACAGAGGTGAGAGAGAGGAGGGAGGGAGGGGAGGAGAGTCAACAGACAGACAGAGGTGAGAGAGAGGAGGGAGGGAGGGAGGGGAGGAGTCAACAGACAGACAGAGGTGAGAGAGGAGGGAGGGAGGGAGGGAGGGGGAGGAGAGAGTCAACAGACAGACAGAGGTGAGAGA
>NC_088218.1:24836899-24866899 GCF_036934945.1 Oncorhynchus masou masou
GCTGCCAGTGTACATTATGGAGAGTAGGCTATGATCAGAGGCTTTGGAGTCATCTAGCTCCAGTTCTTCTTTCCTAATGATCGCCTGTCACCGACCATCGTATGCCTTCTATGCACTTTGTACGCCTTCTACGCTCGTCATCATTTCTCGTCATTTTTACTTCAAAACAAAATATTCCATTGATATTTTCTTTTGAATGCTTCCAATACTAGGGAAATGCCAACATATCCCTTCAAAACCACAACGTTGGCACTCTCACATTCAAGCCATCGCTACTCAACCTAGTGATGAAGAGAGAGTAGAGAGTGTAAGACAGAGTCGCGCACACACACACACACACACACACACACACACACACACACACACACACACACACACACACACACACACACACACACACACACACACACACACACCAACCCCCACCGCCACCTCAACACCCCAGGGCAGGCAACCGGTCCGCCGACCACAGCTGTCCACACTGGGCAGAGGGCAGCAGTCTAGTCTCATCATTATTTTAGTATTAGAAGGTCAAACCACCAGTCAGTCTCCTGTAGAACCAAACAGAACCATAAAAGGTCTCTAATTTCAAGGGGAATACAATCTACCCACCCACCGCTATAACCAGATCTACTCAGAGAGAGAGAGAGAGTCAGCGAGAGAGTCAGAGAGCCAGGGACTCAGGGAGTCAGAGAGTCAGGGATCTAGGGAGTCAGGGTGTCAGAGAGTCAGGGATCCAGGGAGTCAGGGAGTCAGAGAGTCAGAGAGTCAGGGATCCAGGGATCCAGGGAGCCAGAGAGCCAGAGAGTCAGGGAGTCAGGGAGTCAGGGATCCAGGGAGTCAGGGAGTCAGGGAGTCAGGGAGTCAGGGAGCCAGGGAGTCAGGGAGCCAGAGAGTCAGGGAGTCAGGGAGTCAGGGAGCCAGGGAGTCAGGGAGTCAGGGAGCCAGGGAGCCAGGGATGGTCTGGGCACCTAATGGATGAGCATGGTCTATATATATATATATATATATATAATCTCATATAATCTCAGGGTGACAGTAATGGGATATGTAGTCTACCCAATCAACAAGTAGTCTACCCCATCAACAAGTAGCCAACCAAGGTCAAAAGTAGTACATTATACATAAGGAATTGGGTGCTATTTAGGACACAGACAAACTGTCTTTTTTTGTTGTCTCACTGTAATGTCATCAGGCGGTGGAAGTTTGATTCTGTATGCCTTGTTGAGGACGTGCTTAGGTGACAGTATTTTGTATGTATGTTTGTGTGTGTGTGCGTGCGTAGGTATGTGTGTGAATGACCAGGTTCGAGCTACCTGCCAAAAGGTTAAAGGGTAAAATGCTGTGTGTGTGTGTGTGTGTGTGAAATATATAATAAGCTTGCAGATGTTCAACCGGTATACAGAAGTGTCTCTGAAAGCACGCACATCTAATCACTACAGAGCAGGGCCTCTCTTGGACTGCTACAATACAGATAGAATAATGACACCCAT
The DNA here is from genome assembly GCF_036934945.1 of Oncorhynchus masou masou. Classification (NCBI taxonomy): domain Eukaryota; kingdom Metazoa; phylum Chordata; class Actinopteri; order Salmoniformes; family Salmonidae; genus Oncorhynchus; species Oncorhynchus masou. Next base: position 24,838,393 of record NC_088218.1, read on the forward strand.
TATAAACGGCTTCCTGTCACATCGAAGTGGAAATGTTCAACCCACAAAAAGTCTACATGCACAAATACTTATATGCATCCCCATACAAGCCACCTATAGCGCAGTTCAGCTGTGTTGTACTGTACCTCTCTACCTCCATCCCTCTTTCACCCCCTCTCTACCTCCCTCTTTACCACGCCTCCAGCTCCCTCTTTCACTTACTCTTTCCTTCCCTCTTTTACCTCCCTCCCTCGCTCCCTCCAATTCTGGTGTATAGTATAGGAACACACACCGACTGCCGTGTGACTAGCTCATCCCCCTTCTAACGGCTGATGTTTCCCAGACAGAGCCAGGGAGCCATGACTCATCTTTACACTGGAGGAGAGAGCGAGGGAGGAGAGGGCGAGGGAGGAGAGAGCGAGGGAGGGGGAAGAGAGGGAGAGGAGAGAAAGCAGGAGGAGAGAGAGGGGGTAATAGAGGGAGAAGAGCGACTGGGAGGAGATAAAAAGAGGAAATAGAGACGGGGTAAGAGAGAGAGAGAGAGAGAGAGAGAGGGAGAGGGAGGTGGGAGAGAGAGAGAGAGAGAGAGAGAGAGAGAGAGAGAGAGAGAGAGAGAGAGAGAGAGAGAGAGAGAGAGAGAGAGGGAAGCCCATCCTCCCCTATCTGCTCTTGCTCTTGTATGGTCGTCTAGTTAATGACCATCGCGTGCAGAGCGAGACTGCATCCTTGACAGCACCTGAACCCTATTAGCTAACAAACTGGACCACTTCCCGGTATTTTCTTTCTCTCGTTTTTGTGTGTAAATGGTGTTTGGCACTAATGACTCCCTCCCACTTGCTGCCCTAAACATAAAGAACTTCATACACTTCATAGGTAAACCAATGTGTGATAGTGCCCTTAGCACTCACTGTGGGTGGACTACAATACCAAGACCAGTCAGGGGCAACGATAGACCCACACAAAGGGTCCGTATCCTGTTGTCGACTCTTGACTCAAACTGGGAGAAAATCGACAATACAACAACGTAATTGTTTTGCATGTCATTTTCGTAGCAGTTTAAGTGAAGTACTGTGCACAACGTGAGACAGAGGATTGTGTACGTGTGTATGTATGTGTGTGCGGCGTGTGAGGTTCTGCCCCGATGGTACACTCAAAGCCCAGGGAGAGAGAGGAGAGCTCCAGTGTGTGGGATGTATAAACATGTATTTCTAAATAACGACTTGTTCGTTTCTCAACTCTGGAGTTTTTTTTTCTGAGCTGTGCCAAAAAGTTGTAATTTCTCTCATGGCGCGCTCGGCTCCTATGCTTAACATGATTTACAGCAAAACATAACGCTACAGGTAGATTTTATGCACTCTGCAATTTCACACAAGGCATCTGCGACCTTTTCTTCCCAACTTTTTCTCTGTTCGTGCGGCTGAGCTATGTAAGAGATTGTGAAATGCGTGACATACAATGTAGGCTACGGCCGATTGATTTCCTCGGGGTCTAAGCTAAGCACACATTGGTTTGTAAACTCTTCGGTTCCCGAGCAACTTTCTTTCTGGTGATAAATCAGTTAATTGCAAAAGTCATTTTCAACAGTTCACACGAAAAAAAAAACAAACTCCAAAACAGTGCCAATGTGTTACTGAGTTAGAAAGAATGTTATAATGATATACAGTAAGACAAGTACACTGTACTAGTGTACTGTATACTAGTAAATGTAGTACTCTGTACTACAGGACTGCTTTAGTAGGCTAGGCTTTGTGTTGTGGGCGTGTTGGGGCATGCTCAGTGGACCTCATCTGTAATACTCGGGAGGCCTCCCCCAGTCTAAGCACTTGGAACTTCTCTCCGCTTCTCTCTGCCTCCACGTCCTGACTCTGCCCTCTGTGGCCAACCCGGAGCTGTTTTCCATTTGCGCAGGTCTTCAGATTTAGGGAGAAAGAAGGAAACAGTGAGCGAAGGAAACACATGAGGAGAACAAAGAGGAAGATAGAGGGGGAAGGAGGGAATAAAGAAAGAAAGAGGGAATGGCTGTGGGGAAGTAGTAGCACCGTGGGAATGGCTGTGGGGAAGTAGTAGCACCGTGGGAATGGCTGTGGGGAAGTAGTAGCACCGTGGGAATGGCTGTGGGGAAGTAGTAGCACCGTGGGAATGGCTGTGGGGAAGTAGTAGCACCGTGGGAATGGCTGTGGGGAAGTAGTAGCACCGTGGGAATGGCTGTGGGGAAGTAGTAGCACCGTGGGAATGGCTGGGAAGGGGAAGTAGTAGCACCGTGGGAATGGCTGGGGGAAGTAGAAGCACCGTGGGAATGGCTGTGGGGAAGTAGTAGCACCGTGGGAATGGCTGTGGGGAAGTAGTAGCACCGTGGGAATGGCTGGGAAGAGGGAAGTAGTAGCACCGTGGGAATGGCTGTGGGGAAGTAGTAGCACCGTGGGAATGGCTGTGGGGAAGTAGTAGCACCGTGGGAATGGCTGGGAAGAGGGAAGTAGTAGCACCGTGGGAATGGCTGTGGGGAAGTAGTAGCACCGTGGGAATGGCTGTGGGGAAGTAGTAGCACCGTGGGAATGGCTGGGGAAGTAGTAGCACCGTGGGAATGGCTGTGGGGAAGTAGTAGCACCGTGGGAATGGCTGTGGGAAGTAGTAGCACCGTGGGAATGGCTGTGGGGAAGTAGTAGCACCGTGGGAATGGCTGGGGGAGGGAAGTAGTAGCACCGTGGGAATGGCTGGGAAGAGGGAAGTAGTAGCACCGTGGGAATGGCTGGGAAGAGGGAAGTAGTAGCACCGTGGGAATGGCTGTGGGGAAGTAGTAGCACCGTGGGAATGGCTGTGGGGAAGTAGTAGCACCGTGGGAATGGCTGTGGGGAAGTAGTAGCACCGTGGGAACTCAACTGGACTGGTTCAGATTCTGATGCAGGAAAACAAGCCGACTCTGTTTCATCCATCTCACACTGCACTGTAGCACTACCTATGACGTTAATTAGAACCAGCTGGACTGGGGAAAGCAGCTAGCAAACCCCCAGTCAGTTCCCTAATAAAACGACAGACCCCATTCCTATCTCTCCCCCATCTCTCTCTACATCTCCCTTGCCAGGCCTTTAAAGTAAAGAGGTAAAGCGATGGGGCCTCCTCAGCCGCTAGGGGTTCCCCTAGGCTCTATGCTAAGTGCTCTCGAGATTCTACTACAACTTCGCCTGGCATCAGACGCTGTACATACAGTAGAGGAAAAGAAACCATTTAAACCCCCTGCACCCCCACAGTCCCCCCCCCCTCTCTCTCTCTCTCTCTCTCTCTCCATATCTACAAACCCTCTGACCCTCCCTTATCCTTCCCCTGTCTCTCCCTAACTTCTCCCCCACACCCATTCACTGGGGTTTTTGAAGACTTTGAAACCTAAGAGCTGAATTGAACCATTGTTTTCCCTGCCTGCCTCGTCGTATGGCCGGCTAGCACAACCTCATCCAGCCTCTCTCATATCTCTCTCTCTCTTTCTTGTTTAAGGGCAGGTCATAACTTGCAGAGCTCTGGAGGAGTTCAATGCTCTATCTATCTGTAGATCGACACTCTCTCTTCAGCAGTGGAACATACAGACCCCCGTGGTTCCCTTGTACAGTACAATACAGTATACAGGCCCAGTTCACACAACTCTTTTGAAGAGTGACTTGGAATTATTTAATCAATTCTCTATTAGCATACTTGTTCTCCCGAAATATTTCTTAACATATTGTACCTCCAGCAAGATATTCTGACAAGGTATCTATGCATTTGTTATACGGCTTGACAAAGGTCAGACAGTTGCCCCCAGGTAAGCACAAAGGCTACTTAGCTTCTCTGACTCCATGCGGTCAACGAGCATAGGATCATCTCAACTTTACGTCTCTCAATATTAACCATTCTTATACCCAATGAGCTATTTGCAGAATAAGACGGATACTCTAGGCGCCACCCCAAGTTACCCTTCGTGGGGTTTCCATTATACAATTTGGTGAAAATATGTGCGGGACAGCTAATAGGGGCTCTGGCCCTCATTCATGTGCACTCATGGTACTGTATATGTGTCCTGTGGCATACTTTGTTACAGAACACATAAACAGGAGTAGGCTGTAGCTGTCCGATGATGGACTATGGGTGTGCTACATATACATAGCGTTTTCATTTTTATTTCACCTTAATTTTGACAGGGAGTCATGTTGAGAATGACGTCTCTTTTACAGATGAGTCCTGTATACACGCCAATACACAGCAATCGTAGAAAACAAACATATTCTTCAGTAAAAAAAAAAAAGGTCCATAATCGGCCCGAGAGGCACCGATTCATCCAGTTTCGGAGTGCCTTCATTCCACAAGTAAGGTGCTAAAAAAACTAAAAACTCAGTGGAGTTAGTTGATCTAACTCAGTGGAGTTAGTTGATCTAACTCAGTGGAGTTAGTTTGATCTAACTCAGTGGAGTTAGTTGATCTAACTCAGTGGAGTTAGTTGATCTCACTCAGTGGAGTTAGTTGATCTCACTCAGTGGAGTTAGTTTGATCTAACTCAGTGGAGTTAGTTGATCTAACTCAGTGGAGTTAGTTTGATCTAACTCAGTGGAGTTAGTTGATCTAACTCAGTGGAGTTAGTTGATCTAACTCAGTGGAGTTAGTTGATCTCACTCAGTGGAGTTAGTTTGATCTAACTCAGTGGAGTTAGTTTGATCTAACTCAGTGGAGTTAGTTGATCTAAATCAGTGGATGTAGTTTGAGTGGAGATGGAAGGGATCTCTAGAGTTAGCCCTCCCTAAGACCGGGTCTGGTATCTTGTACGTCTGTGTGGTGTAGCATAACGGTCTGACATGGCGGCAAATGCCTAGGCCACATCGGGGTTAATCCCAAATGGCACCCTACTCCCTAGGTAGTGCACCACTTTTGCCTATGAAGGGAATAGGGTGCTATTTGGGACAGAGCTATGGTTTGTCATGGAGCAGGTGGGACAGAGATTTACTCCAGAATAAAGCCCTCAAATGCAACTGTGGACCTTGAAGACCCACGTTGGGTGACATAAACAACACCCTCTAAAGAACAGGGGCAACCTTCCTGGAGGTCACAGCAGGCATGTTCCCAAAAGGTCACCCTAAGGTATACGTTACAGAACATTGCTATTCAAGGTTCTACAGCCGAATATGAACCTGCTGTACATTATACAACATGGGAATAATTCATTCCCCATAGGCTATACCAGAGGTATTCAGATCCTATCCTGCTTGTTTGCTGTTCTACCTGATGATTAACTGCACCCACCTGAGGTCCCAGGTCTAAATCATTCCCTGATTAGAGGGGAAGAATTACAAAAAGCAGTGGAACGGACTTCAAGGTCCAGATTTGAATTTGAGGGCTGTATACAGTGAAGGCTAGGGTAGATCTAAAATAGTCATAGAGACTAAAGGTTAATGAACCAAACTATGGACCTACGTTGAAGCAGAATACAGACCTATATAATGCTACTCCATTATCCATCAACCATCAGACAGTCTCCTACAATCTCCAGTACACCTTAAACACTGAGGGATCATGGGACAAACTGTACTCTGTCCTCTGTTTACAGAGCTATTTCCTGTTAGAGGAAACACATACAACTCCCTTCCCTGAGAGAGAGAAGGAGAAAGATATATATATATATATATATATATATATATATATATATATATAGAGATAGAGAGAGAGAGAGAGAGAGAGAGAGAGAGAGAGAGAGAGAGAGAGACAGAGAGACAGAGAGAGATCTAGAGAGGAGAAGGAGAAAGAGAGAGCGAGTAAGAGCGAGTAAGAGAGAGGGAGAGAGAGAGAGAGAGAGAGAGAGAGAGAGCTCTCGAGAGATCTAGAGAGGAGAAGGAGAAAGAGAGAGAGAGAGAGAGAGTGAGTGAGTGAGTGAGCGAGTGAGCAACATGGTGTGCGAGAGGTCTTGCATTTTGGTGTCACAATAAAGAGCCTTTGTTATAACTGGATTTACTGGAATCTGATCCCATTTGGATCCTATCTTCACACCACATGTCCATGTAGAACTCTATCTGCTTATGTGGGCACCATAGACCTGCTGCACCAAAAGACCCTGACCCTTGACCCCGGTGTCTAGTGGGATAAGGTTTAGAGAGCGCAGAGTGTGGCCCAGACATCCCTCTGTTAACATTCCCTTGCCTCCATGCTATGTTACATTCGGGCCGTTGTTTCATTTGTTGATAGGCCGTATTCATGCTGCCACCCACCCCAATGACAGGCTAGACCAGAGCTAGAAGCAGCTAACTTCTAGCCTCTTGCTGCTAAAGAAATACAAACTCTGTTTTTCTCTCTGTTTTCCCCCCCTTGACGTTTCACCACTCGGTGAGTGTGTTAATGTTGTTGTTTTTTTGCAACGGATTCTGGGTGAAGGACGTGAGTAATTAACGACAAACTATGAGTTAGGAGGAAACCATACAGACCTTGAAAACAGAAGTTTGGACAGAATATAAAACATTTGAGTCAGGTTCTACGCCGTATTCTTCAAATACTACAAGTAAATCAATATCATAAAACATGTTTTTTTTCACATGTAGCACCTTCTACGCGTCTTCTGTAGAATTGTACAGTGAGATTCAATACTGTACTCCAGTTTAGATAATGTTGAATTAATGGTTCATGACAGGCCCCCTTGGCACCAGCAAAACCTATTTTATAGCTGCATGGATCCTTTCCAGCTCTCTACTTATGCAGAGTAGATAAATGCAGAGTTAAAGTGTGGTTGGAGCACCCGAATCATCTGACAAAGAAGTATTTTTGCTTCATCTACAGAGAGATAGAGCGAGGGAAATAGAGTTAGACAGAGAAAGAGAGAGAGAGAGAGAGAGAGAGAGGGGGGGGAGAGAGAGAGAGGGAGAGAGCGAGAGACACTCCAAAGAGACTGCAATGCACGGACAGGCATCGCTGGAGGTCCGTTTATACTGTTGTCTGGATCGTTAATGAATGGATGGATACAACATAATTAGCCTTTAATGTCAAAGCCAACAGTCAGAGAGAGAGAGAGAGAGAGAGAGAGAGAGAAGCAAGCTAAAGCCTGTGCCAATGATGCCAAAGATGAAGCACGGACGAGCTCATGGGGAGGGAAAGAGACAGGGAGAAGAGGGAGACCAGGAAGAAATACAAAGACAAGGAAGCAGTGAGGGAGGGATAGGTGACATAGGAGATTGAGGTGGAGAGAGAGGAAAAACAGGGAGACAGCCTGGATTTAAAATGGATTACACTTAGATATTGCGTCACGGGCCCACACATAATACCCCATAACGTCAAAGTGGAATTATGTTTTTAGACATTTTAGGAAATTAATCAAAAATGAAAAGCTGAAATGTCTTGAGTCAATACGTATTCAACCTCTTTGATATGGCAAGCCTAAATAAGTTCAGGAGTATACATTTGCTTAACCTGTCACATAATCAATTGCATGAACTCATTCTGTGTGCAATAATAGTGTTTAATAGGATTTTTGAATGACTACCTCATATCTGCACCCCGCACATACAATTATCTGTAAGGTTCCTCAGTCAAGCAGTGCATTCCAAGCACAGATTCAACCACACAGACCAGGGAGGTTTTCCAATGCCTAGAAAAGAAGGGCACCTATTGGTAGATGGGTACAAATTTTAAAAAGCAGACACAGAATATCCCTTTGACCGTGGTGAACACATCCCTGAGTACCGCTCCTCAAATTTTCAAGCAAAGTAGTGGCTGCATCATGTTATGGGTATGCTTGTCATTGGCAAGGACTAGGGAGTTTTTTAGGATAAAAATAAACGGAATAGAGCTAAGTACAGGCTAAATCCTAGAGGAAAACCTGGTTCAGTCTGCTTTCCAACAGACACTGAGAGACAAATTCATCTTTCAGCTGGACAATACCCAAAAGAACAAAGCCAAATATACACTGGAGTTGCTTACCAAGATGACATTGAATGTTCCTGAGTGGCCTAGTTACAGTTTTGACTTAAAATGGCTTGAAAATCTATGGCAAGACTTGAAAAAGGATAATGTGCAAATATTGTACAATCCAGGTGCCAAGTCCTCTTAAGGAAAGACTTACAGCATTAATCACTGGCAAAGGTTATTCTAACATATGTTGACTCAGGGGTGTGAATACTTATGTAAATGAGATATTTCTGTATTTCATTTTCAATACATTTGCAAACATTTCTAAAAACACATTTTCACCTTGTCATTATGGGGTATTGTGTGTAAATGTGTGAGACAAATTGGAATTCAGGCTGTAACACAACAAAATGTGGAATAAGTGAAGGGTTATGAATACTTTCTGAAGGCACTGTGTATATATATATATATACATACACACAGAGTGTGAGTTGCACCCCATTTTGCCCTCAGAACAACCTCAATTAATCTTGGTATGGACTTTACAAGGTGTTGAAAGCGTTCCACAGGGATGCTGGCCCATGTTGACTCCAATGCTTCCCACAGTTGTGTCAGGTTGGTTGGATGTCCTTTGAGTTGTGGATCATTCTTGATAGAATCAAACACACGCATCTCGTAAAGCTAAACACAGAGTCTCCGCCTCGGCCCGTCTCCCCAATCCCCCTTTCCCCAGCAACAACCATTGTCGAAGGGCGTTATTTTTATTCAGGCGAAATCTTCGGGCAAGTTATTAATATCTAGTGTTTACTTTCAACACTTTCGATAGGCCAACGGAACATTTTTCAGCTCTAATGTCGCGTTTCTGGCAGCCGCTGAGTTAAACTGTGGCTCGTTTCCTATTCTAAATCAGTTTGTGGCACGACACCGCACTGCAAGGCTACTCAGGTCAGACTCCCTCTTTCACTTTTTCACTCTTTCTCCCTTCTTCTTCTCCCTCTACCATCACCCAATTTTCTTTTCTCCCCTCATTGCCATTCATTCGTTCTTGTCGCCCACTTTCTAGGCCTCTCTACCTTCAACATACCCTCTCTTTTCGCTCTCTCTCTGGTCTCTCTCTCTTGCTCTCACTGGTCTCTCTCTCTCGCTCTCCCTGGTCTCTCTCTCTCTGGTCTCTCTCTCTTGCTCTCTCTGGTCTCTCTCTCTCGCTCTCCCTGGTCTCTCTCTCTCTCTCTCTCTGGTCTCTCTCTCTCCCTGGTCTCTCTCTCTCTCTCTCTCTCTCTCTCTCTGGTCTCTCTCTCTCGCTCTCTCTGGTCTCTCTCTCTCTCTCTCTCTCTGGTCTCTCTCTCTCGCTCTCCCTGGTCTCTCTCTCTCTCTGGTCTCTCTCTCTCTCTCTGGTCTCTCTCTCTCGCTCTCCCTGGTCTCTCTCTCTCTGGTCTCTCTCTCTCTCTCTCTCTCTCTGGTCTCTCTCTCGCTCTCCCTGGTCTCTCTCTCTCTGGTCTCTCTCTCTCTCTCTCTCTGGTCTCTCACTCTCTCGCTCTCCCTGGTCTCTCTCTCTCTCTTGCTCTCTCTCTCTCTCTCTCTTGCTCTCCCTGGTCTATCTCTCCCTGGTCTCTCTCTCTCTGGTCTCTCTGGTCTATCTCTCTCTTTCTCTTGCTCTCTCTCTCTGGTCTCCCTGGTCTCTCTCTCTTGCTCTCCCTGGTCTCTCTCTCTCTCGCTCTCCCTGCTCTCCCTGGTCTCTCTCTGGTCTCTCTCTCCCTGGTCTCTCTCTCCCTGGTCTCTCTCTCTCTCTCTCTCCCTGGTCTTGCTCTCCCTGGTCTCTCTCTCTCCTGCCCACTCGACCACAGGCTGAAGCAGAAAAAGCAGCCTGAAAATAAGAGGGCAGTCTTTTTCTTGGCAAGTGGATCTTCCATTTGGTTCCCTGCTGATGTTAATTACCAAGCTCCATATCCTTGTGTAACCAAACACTTTACCCTGATCCGCCCCTCCACCCCCCCCCCCACCCCCTTGTCCACTTCCCCTCGCCGTCACCCCTCCGTTCCCCCTCCTCTGTGCTCTCTCGCTCTCTCCCTTTCCCAAAACTTCAATCTCGACTGCCAGGGTTGAAAGTTTGCACGCCTTCTCCTCACGCAAGGCGAAGGAAGGAAAGGCGAGGGGATTGGGCAGAGATGTACTCTGTACTCAATCTCACTTCCCCTGTTAGACTTGGCACAGCTCCCACTCAACTGTACTCAGCAGCACACACACACGCACGCACGCACGCACACACACCCACACACGCGCGCGCGCGCACACACACACACGCACACACACGCATACATGTGCCCGTTGCACAAGCACACAAACACATGCACAGATGCACAAAGCACACACACATTAATTAACAACTTTTAACAAACACAAACTCCACTAGTCAACACCACCTCCCAGCCTGCGTTACTGCATCAACACTCTACCCCGAAACACACACTCCTTTCCATCACACACACTTTCACCCACGCTGCTCATAACTCAACACGACACCACCCACTCCTAGAGCTTGCTCATCAAAATCGTCTTGCAGCCAACACACACACCATGACCCGTCATCACACTCACACCGCAGAACACGAGACACACACACCTCCTCTCCCGCTCCTCCCTGTTCTGCTGAGGAAGGCAGTTAGCCGTCAGCCAGACAGACCGCATCAGGTAGTGACACAAAGCCTCTTATTGTTCCAGGAGTTGGCTGAGGCCCAAAGGGCTCATACTTGGCTGCTTCATAAAAACTGGGGTAAGACAGAAACAATTGGTGGGGGGTGATGGAGAATCTCAGGATTTCTCTCTCCCTCCCACTCTCACTCTCTATCTCTCTCTCTTATTTGCAGCCCAACCAAGATACACTCACACTAGCACCTTGTATTACAACACTAACCCATCCATCCATCCCTCCATCTGTCACTTCTCCCTGGGCTTCATGTATAGACCACACCACTTCACATGTAACCAGTCAGTGAACTCAGAGGATTCCATTCTCTTCTTCTCGCTCATATAACAGTACAAAGCATCACGCAACACACTTCTTCTTCCAGCCAGCAAAGAGGAGAATGTTTCTTTGGCTACGTCTATTGCCTACATAGTGCACAACTTTTTGCCAGAGCCCTATTGCCCCTGGTCACAAGTAGTGCACACTGCACTATATAGGGAATGGAGTGCCATTTGGGATGAAGCCAATGTTTTCTTAATGTCACTGAGTCTCCTCTCTACCTCTAACCTGAAGGGTGTTTTCTTGTGGATGGTGGATTTGTGCCTGAAGACACTTAGCTTATGTAAACATGGCTCGGTTTCTTGATTCATCTCCGTAAGGTTAGGTAAATGCTGGTGCTGTGCCAGGGGAGTGCTGCTCTGTGCTGAGGGCTGCTTGGTTTCCTACAGTACAGAGCAGAGCAGCTGGCTTCTGACTGATACTGTAGAACTGCGTCCCAAATGGCACCCTATTCCCTACAGCGTGCACTACTTTTGACCAGCTTCCCTATATATATATATATATATATATATAGTATACAACCTTTGACCAAGGCTGGTGAAAAGTAGTGCACAATATAGGGAATAGGGTGCCATTTGGGATGCACTCTAGCTGCAGCACCAGCTGCACACAGAGCTGAGAAAGGGGCAACCAAAGCTGGGGGGCTTGGGACTTGAAACCGATCTCTGCAGGACTCAGAGGGAGGAAGAGGAAGAGGAAGATTACTGAGAAACACCAGACACATGCTCAGACACAGGCACACACACAAGCATGCATGCACACACTCAAGCGGGCACACACACACAACTAAGTCTTACTATACTTGTGAGGACTTTTTGGGGACTGACAATTGATTCCCATTCAAAATCCTATTTTCCCTAACCCCTAACCCTCAACCTTACGCTAACCTTAACCCTACAAACCACAACCACAAGCTGGTCTCTACTTTACCGTCGGGCAGAAGGCCTCAGAGCATGAGGTCTGATACCAACAGGCTCAGAGACCGTTTCTATCTTCAAGCCATCAGACTGCTGAATGCCTGAACTGGACTGACCACCTGCTCTGATTCTCTGCACACACACACACACACACACACACACACACACACACACACACACACGCACGCACGCACGCACGCACGCACGCGCGCACGCACACACACACACACACACACACACACACACACACACACACACACACACACACACACACACACACACACACACACACACGCACACGCACACGCACACGCACACGCACACACACACACACACAAACACACTGCTGCTACCACTCTTATTGTACTGCTCAGTTTATATGCCATATTACACTTGAATAAAATGTTTATTCTATTCTACTGCCATTTACTTTATGCTCGTATTCTTATCTTTTCTTATTTCTTATTGTTGTTGCATTGTCGACTAATAAAACCTTAACCCCTAACCCTTAAGTCTAACCCTAACCCTAATTCAAACCCTAACCATAAGCCTAACACCTAAAAATAGCCTTTTTACAAGTGAAGACCTGCAAAATGTCACATTTTTGTTGGTTTACAAGGACTTCTGGTACTCACAAGTACAGTAAAACGCGTACACACGCGTGCAGACCAGAGACCCCCAACTGTACACGCACACACCTATTCTACCTCTTCCACTGTGCCAGCCAGCCAGGCACTTACCTGGTAGTTGAATGCTTCAATAATGGCTGCGGGTGCTTTACCAAAGTGCAGCATGGTTTACACAAGGGACGCAGTGAGTCTGAACAAGCCGTCCATTCTGCAGGGTGATTGGAATTCATCGGGGCAGAGCCCATTAATGAAGGCTGCTAGCTGTGCTCTCGTGCCAACGGAGACACCGGTATGACGAGGATAACAAAACGAGGTCACGCCAGGCAGGGTATGCCAGCCATCAGATCTGATCGGGAGTACAACAAGTTGTGCACCCGGTACTGGTACTGTAGGTACTGGTACTGTAGGTACTGAAGGTCCTGAGTTAATGATAGTGTGGAGCAGACTAGAGGGGCTTACAGTCCAAATGCTGTTTGACAAGAGTATAGACTACCGCTGGATAACAGCCAGGTTTACTGACACCAAAGACAGGCCAGGTAGCCTAGCGGTTAGACCATTGGGCCAGTAACCGAAAGGTCGCTGGTTTGAATACCTGAGCTGACAAGGTGAAACAACTCGACGTGCCCTTGACTAAGGCATTTAACTATCATTTGCTCTGGGGGCTCCATACTACAATGAATGAAAAAAAAACACATTTCACTGCACATATTTGGTGTGTATGACATTAAATTATCACTCTCTACTACTGCAGCACTGCTCACTTTCTAAACTCTATCCTCTCTTTCCACCCCCCCCCTCTCCCTCTTTCTCTTTCGCTAAATGAAATCTTTACACGCAATGCCATTTCTTCTGCCAATTACTGTCAGTCAACAGCTCCAAGAGGCCTTTTGGGAAGAAAGCAGGGCTCGAGCAGGCCAACCGCCGGGTGGGCTGGCCCAGCCTAAATACCGCCGCCCCCTTTAAAACCTCTACTAGTTCCTATGAATCAGGGGGACACGTGAGGAGGGGAGAGGCCAGGGGAAGGAGGAGGAAAGGAGGGCCAAGTGGTCAGCTAAAATTGGATATCGCAAAAATGATGTGAGAGAAAGACAGGGAGAGAGAGAGATGCAGCATCCCAAATGGCACCCTGTTCCCGTTTAGTGTACTACTTTTGAACAGATCCATATCTGTAGCGCACTATATAGGAAACAGGGTGCTATGTGGGACGCGGACAGAGCGTGGAAGGAAAATAACAGATTGGAGGGAAGGGTTGGGTTGGGGAGTTTTGTTGTGAGTGGTTGGGGCCTTTAGGGGCCGGTGGTTTGGACTGGGAGAGCTACTGGGCCTCTGGAGCTGGAGGGACCGAATAGACCATTAATATGATGTTGACGTTCCCAGAATGCAACATGCAACCTCGGTTGACTCCCCTCCCTCCTTCTCTCCTTCTCTCTCTCCCACCTCCACGCCATGCCCTGCCTGCCACTGGCTCGGCTCCCCCGAACCATCTGGTAACCCTCCAAACTGTCAACCCTCCTCCCCTCTAACCCCATGTCTGTCGTGAGGCCTCTGCCTGGCTCTGGCTGCCATGACTGACTCCAAACCTCCATGGAACCATGCGAAAAACAGTCTACTCTGTGGCAGACCAGTTGACAAGCTGAGAGATAAACAACAACTAAAACAACAACTTTCTTCTCCTGCAAAGGACAGCACAAATTCAAAACAATTTGTTTCAGTTTGAATACTACATTTGTTTTTCTGGGTTGTTACAGGCAATACAACGACGCAATTGCCACTCTATTAGCGTAAGTGAACATAGTTCATCATTTCCTTGCTTGGACAGGAGTGCGGGTCGAGCAGACATGTTTTACTGTACTTCTCCTCTCTATCTCCAACCTAACCCTCCTAGCCCAAATAACCCAGCTCAACTCTAGCATGCACATGTACACAAGGGGACCTGGGTTCAATTACTATTTGAAATGATTTCAGATACTTTATCTGTGCTTGATTGCGCTTGCCTGGCTTAATGGACAAATAGAGTAGTCCTTCCATCTGAAACTCCAGGCAGGCTCCAGGCAGGCTAGAGCAAGCACTAGATGTAGCACTAGTATTAGAAGTACCAGTATTAGAAACACTGACTCGTTGATGAACCCAGGTCTGCACCAGCCAGGTGTGAGTTCGAGCTGGCACCTGATAGAGGGCCAGGCAGTGTCACTCAGCGTCACGGCCAGGAAGGACGCCGGTGCTAACACAAAGTATACAAAAGACATTTCAGGCCGCTGTGGGGCTGAGACGAGAGAGAGAAGGAGAGAGAGAGAAGGAGAGAGAGAGAGAGAGAGAGAGAGAGAGAGAGAGAGAGAGAGAGAGAGACCTGAGGACAACAGAGCTACTCCGGAGATTGTGAAATCGAGAACAGGAGTACACAGTGACTGATCTAACTGAACTGCATCGGTTCTGCTCTGCGCAGCGCCAACACTTCCGTGTTTGACAGCCATCTGCTCTCGGTTTATATAGCAGCAGCAGCATGTGCAGGACAGTGTCGAACCGCGCTTCTCTGACCAAGCAGTTCATCACATACTGTACTTCCTCTTCTTAAGCTTCGGCCACTTTGAAGTCACCGAAGCACATTGTAAGAGGCTTTCACGGCTGACGAGACTAATTCATGTTGTTGTATCACGACAGTTAAAGTAAGGACAAGGTGTGGCTCGTTTGTTATTCTATATAAAAAAAAAGGTGTGAGGCATTATTGCTCTCCAAACTGAGAATGTACTCCTCTGGTTCATTCATAAATGTATCCTCACATTCTCTCAACCTCAGGGCATGCTAACTGCATTTCAAATTAGCACTCACAGGGGAGTTTCAAAATATTTTTGATCCACTTTTCATTTTGCCATGGGTAAAGGTAAGGTAGAGTTCCCGTAGTCATCAGTGCGGTGGGTGTTGATACCGTGCTTACTTACTACGTGAGTCAGTAGGTGATTTCAGACCTTGATCGGCATGGAGGGACAATCCACGCACGTCAAACGCTAAGCTACCTACCTCCCACAGACAGAGATGGACAATTTCCAATTTGCAACTTTTCAAGTCTGAAGCAATGTCATCACTGATTTGGATTCCCCAGAAATTGTCATTACACAAAAATATGAAGTGTCTACTTTCAGTCAAAGAGAGGAGGATGTGAAACAGAGACAATAGAAAGACAAATAGTAGGGCATAGTGCTCTGTTGTAGTGGCACCAGGCTGGGCCTGTGGTAAGCATTCCACTCTCTCTAGTGACACTGTTGGGTAGAGGTGGCTGCATGGCCCTGTGGTAAGCATGGCACTCTCTCTAGTGACACTGCTGGATAGAGGTGGCTGCATGCGGGCTTCTGAGGGACTTTCCCTGGTGGTGTGGTGACTCATACATTTGACTACGTTTCAAACTTCACAGCTATCACACCGCATCAGAAAGGTCCACGACATATTTTCTAATACAATATTCTAATGATGTGCCATACTCTTTCTTATACAATACTCAAATGGCAGAAGCAAGGAAATGGAAGGAAAAAAGGCCATGTCAGGCAAATGGTGGAACGTAGAAATAGGGATCCATATCATAGAAATAGAATCCATAGAAAGGGCTTGGATTTTATTATATGATCCACATACAGTAGCTTCAAGTGGCTTCATCTGTAGATACACTATAGAGACACTATATAGAGATACACTATAGACACACACTATAGAGACACTATATAGAGACACTATATAGAGATACACTATAGACACACACTATAGACACACTAAAGAGGCATACTATATAGAGACTATAGACACACTATATAAAGACACACTATATAGACACACTATAGACACACTATAGAGGCACAGTATATAGACACACTATAGAAACACTATATAGACACACTAGACAAACTATATAGAGACACACTATAGAGGCACACTATATAGAGACACTATAGAGACACACTATAGACACACTATATAGAAACATTATATAGACACACTATAGACACACTATATAGAGACACACTATATAGACACACTACAGACACACTATAGAGACACACTATACAGACACACTATACAGACACACTATAGAGACACACTATATAGACACACTATATAGACACACTATAGATACACACTATATAGACACACTATAGATACACACTATATAGAGACACACTATATAGACACACTATATAGAGACACACTATAGAGACACACTATATAGACACACTATATATACACACTATAGATACACACTATATAGAGACACACTATAGAGACACACTATATAGAGACACACTATATAGACACACTATAGAGACACACTATAGAGACACACTATAGACACACTATAGACACACTATAGACACACTATAGACACACTATAAACACAGTATATAGAGACACACTATAGATACACGATAGAGACACACTATAGAGACACACTATAGACACACTATAGACACACTATAGACACACTATAGACACACTATAGAGACACACTATAGACACACTATAGACACACTATATAGAGACACACTGTAGACACACTATCAACACAGTATATAGAGACACACTATAGATACACTATAGAGACACACTATAGACACACTATAGACACACTATAGACACACTATAGAAACACACTATAGAGACACACTACAGACACACTATAGAGACACACTATAGACACACTATAGACACACTATATAGAGACACACTATAGACACACTATAAACACACTATAGACACACTATAGAGACACACTATAGACACACTATAGACACACTATATAGAGACACACTATAGACACACTATAAACACAGTATATAGAGACACACTATAGATACACTATAGAGACACAATATAGACACACTATAGATACACTATATAGACACTATAGACACACTATTGTCACAGTGTGCGCTACTGGTTGAAGGTAAGTCAGGTGCAGGAGAGCAGAGATGGGTGATAATAGGCACACATTATTCATATCCAATGAAAAAAGCAATATACGCCCAAAGTACACGAAATGGTACAAACCAACACACACGGGCCAAACACAAACCCGGTGTTTAACAGACTAACACGGGCTACACGTAACAAACAAACAATTTCACACAAAGACATGAGGGGGAACAGAGGAATAAATATATGATGTGTGATTGGGAATGAAAACCAGGTGTGCAGGGAACAAGACAAAACAAATGGATAAATGAAAAATGGAGCAGCGATGGCTAGAAATCCGGTGACGTCGACCGGAGAACGCCGCCCGAACAAGGAGAGGAGCCGACTTCGGTGGAAGTCTTGACAACAATAGACACACAATAGACGCACTATAGATACACTATATATACAAAAGTATGTGGACACCCCTTCAACTTAGCGGATTCGGCTATTTCAGCTTCACCCGTTGCTGACAAGTGTATAAAATCTGGCACACAGACATGCAATCTCCATAGACAAACACTGGCATAAGAATGGGCTTACTGAAGAGTTCAGTGACTTTCAAAGTGGCACTGTCAATGGATGCCACCTTTCCAATAAGTCAGTTGGTCTGCACTGCTAGAGCTGCCCCGGTCACCAGTAAGTCGTGTTTTTGTGGAAACCGCTAGGAGCAACAACGGCTCAGCCGCGTAGTGTTAGGTCACACAAGCTCCCGAGAACGGGACCGGCGAGTGCTGAGGCGCATAAAAATCGTTTGCCCCCGGTTGCAAAACTCACTGCCGAGTTCCAAACCGCCTCTCGAAGCAACGTCAGCACAATAACTGTTCGTTATGAAATGGGTTTACATAGCTGAGCAGCCGCGCACAAGGCTAACATCACCATGCACAATGCCAAGCGTCGTCTGGAGTGGTGCAAAGCTTGCCGCTATTGGACTCTGGAGCAGTGGAAACACGCTCTCTGGAGTGATGAATCACGCTTCACCATCTGGCAGTCTGATGGACGAATCTGGGTTTGGCAGATGCCAGGAGAACGCTACCTGCCCCAATGCATAGTGCCATCTGTACAGTTTGGTGGATGAGAAATAATGGTCTGGGGCAGTGTTTCATGGTTCTGACTAGGCTCCTTAGTTCCAGTGAAGGGAATTCTTAATGCTACAGCATACAATGACATTCTAGACGACCCTGTGCTTCCAACTTTGTGGCAACAGTTTGGGGAAGGCCCTTTCCAGTTTTAGCATGACAATGCCCTCATGCACGAAGTCCATACAGAAATGTTTTGTCGAGATTGGTGTGGAAGAACTTGACTGGCCTGCACAAAGCCCTGACCTCAACCCCATTGAACACCTTGGGGATGATTTGGAATGCCGACTGCGAGCCATGCCTAATCGACCAACATCAGTCGACCTCACTAATGCTCTTGTGGCTGAATGGAAGCAAGTCCCCGCAGCAATGTTCCAACATCTAGTGGAAAGAGTGGAGGCTGTTATATGAGCAAAGGGGGGACCAACTCCATATTAATGCCCATGACTTTGGAATGAGATGTTTGACAAGCAGGTGTATTGAGAAATGCAACAGGTTGTTAATAGCTATCCATAAAGTCAATGGGGCTGAAACAGCTGTGTGTGTGTGTGTGTGTGTGTGTGTGTGTGTGTGTGTGTGTGTGTGTGTGTGTGTGTGTGTGTGTGTGTGTGTGTGTGTGTGTGTGTGTGTGTGTGAAGCCTGTAGCCACAGCACAGCTGCAGCTGACGCAGTGAACCAGAACACTGACACGCAGTGAACCTGCACACGCACACGCAAACGCACACGCACGTGTGTGTGTGTGTGTACACAACACATTAAACACAGCTAACGGTCTTGTCAAATCTACTCCATACAACATTCCATCCTCCAAAAGCAGCATACTTACCCGTACTTATTTCCTCACACACCGGTTTCCTGGTTTGTAGTGGTGGTTCCATAAAACAAGAGGGCTTGGATAAGGCAGAGATAACAGAACATAGCACAGTGTAGACCAGCAGCTGAAGGATGTAACTTCTGTCGTGACAGTTTACCCTCTCAAGAAAGATGATTCAATTCAATTCAACATTCATCCTATCCAGTTGTCCATTCATTCCCAATCAGATTCCCGACAACAACACAACACAGGCCTCTTTGGCCTCATGTGTGGAATGTTATCAATCTTTTTCCTAATTTGATCATTAATCAAGATTATTTTAAAGAACCCAATGAAAATCCGCTGTTTCTATGTCAAAAGTTTTTTGTTATATTTCAGTCTAGAAACAGTCTGTGATGTATATAAAGTGTAATACTGGGATGCAAACTCAAGATGTAATACATTTCAACTCTATATCTGACATGGTGCAGGTGTCTTGTTTTTTTAAGCCCATAACCATGTGTGTGAGGTGGATACTTTTGTTTAAAAGTAGATTTGTTTAAGACTACTAAGAATCACTCTGTGTGGCCCTAGTTTAGCCCACTGCAGTGAAAGGTTAAGCCACAAACTGGGTCATTCGTCATTTCTATGACAGTGTCACACATAGACATAACCAATGACGTGTTCCTCAGGCTACCATGGACCTCATAGGAGGCACTCTGTGAGTGATTGTGTTTCCAGACAACTGTACAATCTTAGGAAAAAAAGGGTTCCTAAAAGGTTATTTGGCTGTCCCCTTAGGAGAACCCTTTTTGGATCCAGGTAGAACCCTTTTGGGTTCCATGTAGAAACCTTTGTGGAAATGGTAGTACAAAAAAGTGTTCTACAAAGGGATCTCCTATGGGGACAGCCAAAGACCACTTTTTGGGGTTCTAGATAGCATTGGTTTTTTTTTTAAGTGAATGCCACGACTTCCACCGAAGGTGGCTCCTCTCCCTGTTCGGGCGGCGCTCGGCGCTCGTTGTCGCCGGTCTACTCGCTGCCACCGATCCTTTTTCCTTTTCTTTTGGTTATGTCTGTCTTGTGTCTCACCTGGTTTAATTTTGGTTAATTAGGGAGGGGGGGGGGTATTTAATTCGACATTTCCTTTGGGGTTTTGTGCGGGATTGTTTTCGTTTCAACTGTCAGTGAGTCTGGGTTTCGTTTAGTTAGCTCATGTTCTACAGGTGGTTTTCCCTGGACTGTGTCTGAGTGGGGGTTTTCGTGGCTACTACTGTAGTCCGGTGTCCTGTTGTTTTTTTGAGCCAGTTAAATAAAACACCCTTTACTTTGGAACTTGTTTCTCCTGCGCCTGACTCCACACCCACATCTCCTTGGGGAGATCTGACAGTATAGGCTTCTCATTCCTCTCCTTTCGAAAGACCATCATAGAACTATAACGTACACCTTTTAGCAGACACTTTAAACCGAACCGGTTGAGAGTCATGCATGCTTACATTTTACATATTAGTGGCACCGGCAGGAATCGAACCCACAACCATTGCAAGTGCCATGCTCTACCAACACATGACTTCATAAGGCCTTCTTGCTCCAGATTCCCAGACATTCATATCCAGCCTGTTTTAAATACAGTGTGGGAATGCAAATAGTAATCTACATATGCAAATAGTAATCTACAATTTACATATTTAGCAGCTAGGCCCTAATCACCCTCCCATCCACCCACCCCTGTCTTCTTGGAGCAGAGTTCAACAACATGGAAATAGGAAGTGATGCCTTGACGTGATGAATCCAATCGAAAGCAGAGGAAGAGGATGAGAGAGAGGAAGAGAGAGACAGAGAGGAATATGAAGGGAACGATAGAGAAAGAGAGAAGAAGAGATGGAGATATAACCTGAGTGGCCGACTGCTTTTGCATGCCACAATGACTGGAGGGGATGTGTGTCCACGTGTGTGACTACACTGTGTGTGTGTGTGTGTGTGTGTGTGTGTGTGTGTGTGTGTGTGTGTGTGTGTGTGTGTGTGTGTGTGTGTGTGTGTGTGTGTGTGTGTGTGTGTGTGTGTGTTTGTGTGTGGGGGGTGTGTGTGCCACACAACAGGTTGCCATGGTGGCGGAGGGAGCCATGGAAAATTATCGTTGGCTATAGACTAATGAAGCAGCTGCTGGGATGTTTATTCCGTTTCTGGATGACTGGCCTCTCCTCTCCCTCCTCTCCTCTCCTCTCCTCTCCTCTCCTCTCCTCTCCTCTCCTCTCCCTCCTCTCCCTCTCCTCTCCCTCTCCCTCCTCTCCTCTCCCTCTCTCCCTCCTCTCCTCTCATTCGCTCTCCTCTCCTCAACTTCACTGTCACCTCTCCTCCACTTCCCCTCTCCTCTCCTCCACTTCACCTCACCCTCTCCCCTCCCCTCCCTCTCCCCTCTCCTCTCTCCCCCTCCCCCCCTCCCTCCTCTCCTCTCCTCCACCTCTCCTCTCCTCTCCTCTCCTCCACTTCCCCCTCTCCTCTAATCTCCTCCACTTCCCCCTCTCCTCTAATCTCTTCCTCTCCTCTCCTCTCTCCTCCTCTCCTCTCCTCTCCTCCACTTCCCTCTCCTCTCCTCTTCTCCACTTCCCCCGTTCCTCTCCTATGACTGTTTGTGTGTGTTATTCGTTGACAAAGGCGTACCTGTTGTTGCAGAGAATGGAACCAACGGAGAACACCAAGGACATAAAGAAAATGTGAAAAAATACATGAAACATACATATTCAATTCATATCATCAAATGTGACTCTCTTCTCTAACCGCCTCAATGGTTTGATGATGACAACAGACCGCACGTATCCGTTTCCGTTTCGACGCACAATAAAGTTGTATGTTGTGCTACGTATCAAGGATGATGCATCACAGGCCGCTATGTTAAACAGACATAGATCACAGCAACTCTCCCATGTCTCCATGGACACACATGTACCTCATTAACTAGAGTCTTTGGTCAGACCACAATGGCCTTTCCTCCTTACACTGTTCTAAATACATGTGGTAACACATGACTTGCGCAAGTCTAAATCACTTGGACAGACATCACATAAGGCAGTGGATCGCATGACTACTCGATGGGATTGTATGGTCTCCAAGAATAAGAAATAGCTAGGAGTTTTCTTTTTTTTTAAACCCTTATTATACCAGGTAAGTTGACTGAGGACACATTCTCATTTGCAGCAACAACCTGGGGAATAGTTACAGGGGAGAGGAAGAATGAGCCAATTGTAAGCTGGAGGATGATTAGGTGAACATGGAATTTAGCCCAGGTTAACACCCCTACTCTTCCAAGAAGTGCCATGGGATCTTTAGTGACCACAGAGAGTCAGCGCAACCCAATTAACATCCCATCCAGAAGACAGCACCCGATGCAGGGCAATGTCTCCAAACACTGCCCTGGGGTAGTGGGATATTTTCTTTTATAGACCAGACGAAAGGGTGCCTCCTATTGGCCTTCCAACACCACTTCCAGCAGCATCTGGTCTCCCATCCAGGGACCAACCCTGCTTAGCTTCAGAAGCAAAGAAGCAGTGGGATGCTGCTGGCTTTCTATTCGTTCAGCACTTTAAATGAAACAGGGGGAAATAAAATAAGAGGAGACGAGACAGTGAGGAAACCACATAGATCTTAAAGTGAAATAAAACCCCGGAGAGCAGTGAGCGCACATCTGGAAGTGGAAGATTACTCGGACACAGCCTTGCCTCCACAGTCAAGTCCGTGCCAAAGAGTCATGTTTGTTTTTGCTCCGAGGGGGAGAGAGAAAGAGAGAGAAAGTGAGAAAGACGTGACGAGAGAAGAGGGTTGAGGCGGGGTGAGGTGAAAAGACGGAAGATTGAAAGAGAGTAGTAGAGGAACGAAGGGTGAAGCGAGAGGCGGCGCGCGGGGGGGGGGGGGGGGGGTGGTAGAAAATAAAACGCTCCAGATATTCAGTGGGGATATTATCTTAATCTGAAGACATTTAGTTCCACTAGAGCCAGACTACACATTTGTCCTTGCACGCAGGGTCTTGGGAAGTAGCCAGAGTCAGAGATAAAGGAACCGATCGGTTGGGGGAGTCGGGGGACGACACTCACAACACAGCCAGAGAAAAGGATCCTGACTCCCCCTGACCACTTCCCCTGCCTCCATCCTCCTTCCCTCGCTCTCTTCATTTCTGATTGTTTATTTCACTTGGCAATGTAAACGTATGTCTCCCAAGCCAATAAAGCCCCATGAATAGAATTGAGAGAGAGAGAGAGAGAGAGAGAGAGAGAGAGAGAGAGAGAGAGAGAGAGAGAGAGAGAGAGAGAGAGAGCGCACAGTAACCCTACTCTCCGGCAGTCCAGCACCTGACCCATATCGACCGGCGCCTTTGTGTCAATGATCTGTTTGTTTTTGCTCTGAGTTTTGCATACAGTAAGTGACTGGAGAGAAAACAAACCATGCATTATGGAGGTGACTGATTGACCGTGTTCAACAGCACGGGTAGAGAGAACCACACCAGCTTCATTTCACCAGGAAGTGCTGCACATTGCACAAAAGGGAAACCTATTTTTACGAGAAGCACAGGTTGAGTAAGCACAAAGCTCGGCATACAGTAAAGGTATGCAAACCAAGTAAACAGTATGCGAACCAATCCACGAATTACACGCATACAGTATGTTTAACAACATGTCATATGCATATAACAACCATTCACACCAATTTAGACTTACAGTAAAATGTATTCAAGGACTACTCCGCAATCTATTTCTGTTGCTTCAGGAATGCAACACATGACACATTCCCAAAATGTTTTATTTGGCATTTCTAAATTGCTCTCCCTAAAAATAAACACGAGTCTAAATATGTTTCTACTCGGGCTCACAATTGTGGAACAGCTGTGCGTTTTATTGATTCAAGAAGATTCCGTCTCTCTCAGCTGCTGCATGAATTAGTAGTAAAAAAAAAAAAAGAGACAGAAACATATCCACAATGTCACCCTATTCCCTACATAGTACACTACTTTCGACCAGGGCCCATAGGGGAGCGCAAACAGAACGTAATTAAAACCAGCAATTAGCTTCACTCTGTTGCAAGAGGAGCACCGGGGTTGATACCTCATCTCATAGTAATACAGAAAAAAAGAATGAGGGAGGAGAGGAGGTAGAGAAGGAGATGCTGCTTTTTTCTAGGCCCCAGTTTTGTCTTTTAACTTTGAATGATTCCATGCCTTGCCTTTCTTCTCCGGCGGCGCAGGGTATCCTGTTTACATACTTGGGGCGGTACTTGAAAGCGGGGCCTGCGCCTTCCCCGCATAGACATGTTGGAGAACTGCTCGCACTAGCCCTTCTCCGTGCCCGCCCGCCGGCCCGCCGCAGGCAAATAAATAAATAAAAATGGAGGGTTTGTATAATTGCTACACAGTGGAACGAAGCCTGTCCTGTCTGGTTACAGTAGGATAGGGTCGACTTAACTGTACTGTAAGGCACCTGCATGGAGTGTGTGTGTGTGTGTGTTTGTCAGATTGCCCACAGCTCACGTTCACAGCATACGTCTTTGCTCAAAAGATCATAGCAGTTAGAGAGAATCAAATATCCTGTATGTAGGAAGTCTTAATCAAGGCAGGAAATGAAGACGTGTACATTATTGAGTCACTATAGCCCAATAGTCATGAGCCTTCATAGACAGTCTTGTCATTTCAACAGATGCTTTTTCATATTCTTTTCATACTGCTCCCCCGCGGGAATTGATCCCACAACCCCGGTAGTCACAAGCGCCGTGCTCCACTAACTGAACTACACGGGACCACAGACGATTGGTGTTCACCACTGGGGTGAGAGAGAAGTTGAGATGAGGTTATGGTTGTTGGTTAGGGTTCAAGGTTTGGGTTTTTGGTTTTGGTTTAGCCAAGGTTAATGGTTAACCTTGAGTGGTTATGCAGAAACACACACACACTAATGCCATGTCTGCAGGCCTACCGAGGCCTGGCTCTGGCTGCTTACGTGTAAATACATGTTCTCTGCCCGACCCACTCATTCTCGTCCAGCTTGTCGTAGCCCTTTACACTCTTACCCGAATATGGGTTGAAAATGGCCGATTTGGACACTGATGAGCGCCTAAATTGGAGCGCGTGAATGTACAGTAACATTCTGTACATGACGTCACAGCTCTGCGCGTCACAGCGCTGTATGGGTTTTTGACTGACAGCCACTCTGAACTCTGAGCACTGCACGCGACAGGGAGCTGCCGCCATCCCTCCTGCTAATTGGGCAACTTTTGCTGATGTTTTGCTGTCTGAGTGAGGGGAAATGCGGTAAATTAAGAGGACTCGGCGTATTTTAAAAGAGGAGACGTCGAGGATCACAAGAAATACCGCTTTGATGTCATACAAGCGAACCTAAACACCAGTCCAAATGTGAACATCACATTCCATATCACAAAACACAATATAATAATTTCCCCATAACCTTCAATCTCGTCCCTTATAATTGCTACCGCGCTTATGCATATTTCTTTTGTAAGAAACGTTTCATTTTAACCCTATCCATATAGGCCAGTTCCCACGAGTGTAAAGGGTTAAATGTGCCTGTTTAATCTTCATATCAAAAGACAAAGAAAAGGATTCATCATCTCCAATAAACTAAAACACATCTCTGAGCAGTGTCCCAAATGACACCATGCAGTGCACTACGTAGGGAATAGGGTGCCATTTGAAACGTAGCAATAAATCTGATATGCATCTGGGTAATGTAATGGTCTCGTTATAGGAGGTGTCCTGAGTAATCATTTGGGTCCCCATATCATCCCGTAACCACAGCCAGGGGATGCCTGCACCAATCAACAGGGGCTAAAGTAACTGAGTGATAAAACGCTGGCGAAAGTTTGTCTCAACATCAAGGCCAGGCAACCAGGCCCATGGACACTCCTGCCTCATTCTCTGCCACTGGATCTGTCCTTCCAGACCCCTGTCATTTGATAAGGTGGTGGCGGTGGTGCTCAATGCGTCAAGCAGAGCGATGACGCGCCAGCTAAAATAAGGACTGTAATATCTCTCTCCCTCTCCCTCGCCCTCCCCCTCTCAGTCTCTCCCTCTAGGTGTGTGTTTTCCTTTGGGGGGGGGTGTACACTAACCCTCATCCTCCAGTGAGAGCCAACAGGACCTGTCCGTGAGGAAACTGAAGAAGAAGAAGACGAAGAAGAAGGGAGCCCTGGAAATGAACACACACCCCTCCTCCTCCACCCTCCCTGCCGCCACATCCCAGCAACACCAAGTACCCCTGCTGAAAAGGGCCTCCTGGATTTCTGACATCAACACCCTGTGCTGCGCTGTGTGTGTGTGTGTGTGTGTGTGTGTGCATTCACGTGTGTGTTCTTGAGGTTCGCTGACAGACAAGGGCACCTCGTCTGTGTGTCTCCCCAGCACTAACACAGGAGACCTTGAGAGGCAGAGAGAGAGAGAGAACTGATTGAGAGACCCCACCCACCTCCTCGCCCCCCCTCCCCAGCCCCTGCTCCACTGACAGATCCCGGGCCCTGCTCTCACGCAAGCATGCCTCCCCTGGGGACCCACAGCTGCCAAGAGGAAAGAGAGCCCTATCTCTTCCTGTGTGCCTCGCTCACTGCAGCGCCAATAAAACCCACCCCACGACACTACAGCACAGCACAGTACGACTCTGACTTGGTCTGAAGGGAACATTAAACTGAGGAGGGCGGGTTTGCGGAAGACAGGAAGAGAAGAGCGGAGAGCGGACATGACCAGGTGTCCAGAGTGATTCTGCTGAGGAAGCGATGGCCAGAGCCAAAGCAAACGTTTCTCTCTGGCCGAACAGACATTCTAAGTATCTGTCTGTCACTTCTTACATTGCACATATTGTAGCTGCTGGAGTTATTTTCTCTACTTCAAGTTTGCCTCAAGTTGGTTTTGCACAACTCTTGCAAAGGGGAAATGTTGTTTTCAGTTCTAGTTCAAAATGTCATTGGTAGCCAAAATTCACATTTCTGCTTTTTAAAAGAGATATGGTACTGCAACAAGACCAGGGAACCGCAATACATTTACACAAGCGTGGTAGTGATATATAAACTATTATCTTTGCCCAACAAGCCCATACTGTGTTATTTCCACAGAAGTACATTACCCCATGAATTATGACTGTGATTACACAGATTAACGATATGTCGGGAAACAGCTATCACACTCCACTGGGGAATTCTGTAATCTGCTCCAACAGGTTTTTCAGTGTCAGTGTGCTCACTTCAAAGACGTTAGTTACACCGAGCAGAAGAGGGCGAAAGAGGTGCAAATATTTGATAAGGGAGAGAAAGAAAGACCGAGGAAAAAGAGAGAGCGAGAATGGAGGAGAGAGAGAGAGAGAGATAGGGGGAGAGGGAGAAAAGGGAGAGGGAGCAACAGAAAGTGGCAAAGAAAGAGAGCGAACGAGAGAGAGGTGGAAGAGGGTAGAACAAACATTGGATTCTGACAAGACATGCAGGCTGGTTTGTTATGTTTTACTTCTTACCTTCCTGACAGATTTCCACTTCTCCACCTCTTTATTCTAAGAGTCCACGTGGGGCTCTGCCTATGTAAATGTTCATTCACAACTCCGGGGGAGGGGAATGTCTGCCAGTAATTTTCCACCACCATGATGTTAATCCAAATCACTTCCCTGTGTCTTGACGATGTGTCAGGTGAGCTCGAAGTGTACTGTATACAGTCATTCAGGGGATACGTGCAGTCCGGTGCAACATGTTTAGTGGTCCGTGCCATGACAGTGGGTGAAACTGTTCCGTCATTTTGTGTCATTGGAAGGACAGGCTCGAGGCATTGTCAAATATTAGGCCTTTAAATCTCAAATAAAGGATGAACTGAGTAGGTTTGCACATTTTGGGGAATATTTGTGGAAACTTCCCGTGGGAATTAATGGGATTATATGGGAATTGATATTAATACAATTTAAATGTAGGTGTTGTTTTGCTTTGGAAATATTGACCATATCATATGGAGACAGACACATAAACCTTTTACCTTATATAATTGCAAATATATAAAGAAAAATACAAATAAACATTTTAGTTAAACATTTAGTAACGAATTGAACTTTAATTAAATGAGTTGACACTTCACATGGGATGAGTTCACAGAACCACAAAAGAAAAGGAATATTGAACGATCCCAATGATCCATTGCATCACCCAAAAGCGGTTTCAACATGCATCTGTAAAATGATAGTCTAGAAACTAAAGCTTTGGTTATATTCCTCTCAGGCTTCCTTGTCTTCTCTCTGGACCTCCTCAATGTCCACCTCTTGAACATCAGACTCTGAGGCCCCATCTTC